>NC_135834.1:9125833-9259268 GCF_964213995.1 Mustelus asterias | reverse complement strand
TGAATCTTTTTCCCGATGGAAGAAGGTGGAAGAGAGAATGTCCGGGGTGCGTGGGGTCCTTAATTATGCTGGCTCCTTTTCCCCGAGCAGCGGGAAGTGTAGACCGAGTCAATGGATGGGACGTGATGGATTGGACTACATTGGTCTCCCTTTCTTATCACTTCCCTGTTGATGTTAGTTCTTTTCCTCAGATTTGTGCGAAGCATCTCGGCATATGTCCGACGCTATATAAATAGCATGGCGTCTTGCTTTCTCTCAGCGAGACCATCCAGCTCCTTGACTTAGTTGTCGCATGGGCAGAAATGCAGCATGCAGCTCCCTCTACTGTACCCTCAGCGACGTACATCAATCCTAACTTCAAAAAGAGCACCTCAGCCCTTGTTGCAATGTGACACATCCTGGCGCATTTCTTTCAAAGTGAACGACTGCCTGAAGTAAAAATGGAACCAGCTGGCAGTGCAATCTCTGACACCTTTACTAGCTCGACAACATATCCGCAGTTATAATATAAGGCTCCGGGATGTGTTTCTGTTCCCTGCACAATTAAATTCTGAACGCAGAACTTGAGCGATAGAATTCTAGCCACTTTGCTGCCATGAGCTAGGTCTGTTGGGATATAAATGGTGACTATTAGAATTCAGCTCTTCTCCTTGCTAACTGTTCCTGGTCACTGCCCAGACTATTTATTAACAACTTGTCTGCAAGCAAAACCTGCTGCAACACAATAATTCTGCCCTTACAGACAGCATTAGATTTTAGGTTTGCTTCAGTGGGTTTTGAGAAGGCGACTAATTTTTCATGCAAAATGACAGAAGTAATTCCTATCACGCGATGCCAGTGCATGTCGGGAATCCTGAGAGTGCAGCATGCAATTTACCACCCCCCCCTTGTTATATCTTTCATTCTGATGGCTGAGGAGTTGTGCGAGAGAAGATAACACTGAACTCTAGAGATGTTGCTTTTCGTGTTGTGAAGCAGCACGAGTTGCACGGTGGCACAGTGGTTAGCACTGCTGCCTCACAACTCCAGGGATCTGGGTTCGATTCCCGGCTTGGGTCACTGTCTGTGTGGAGTCTGCACGTTCTCCCTGTGTCTGCGTGGGTTTCCTCCGGGTGCTCCGGCTTCCTCCCAAAGACCTGCCGGTTAGGGTGCATTGACCATGCTAAGTTCTCCCTCAGTATACCCCAACAGGTGCCGGAATGTGGCGACTAGGGGATTTTCACAGTAACTTCATTGCAGTGTTAATGTAAGCCTACTTGTGACATTAATAAATAAATTTTAAAACTGGTATCCAAAGATGTGCTGGTTAGGGTGCATTGGCCGTGCTAAATTCTCCCTCAGTGTACCCGAGCAGGAGTGTAGCAACTTGGGGATTTTCACAGTAACTTCATTGCAGTGTTAATGTGAGCCTACTTGTGACTAATAAATAAACTTTACTTTTTACTTTACTTTTTATAACACCAATTTTGCAATGGGGCACTCGATAATATTCATGGTTAATGACGAACCTTTCTCGACCGATGCCACAACGTGGCTGTGTAGTGTCTAATCTGCAAGCTCTGTTCACTCGATGTAATATTGTGCTGCTGTGTGATTGATACTACAGCAAATTTACAGCACAGAAACAGACCATGCGGCGCAACAGATATGGTGTTTATGACCTTTGCAAGCTTACTCCCCCTTCTTCGATTATGATTTGATTTGATTTGATTTATTATTGTCACGTATTGGGATACAGTGAAAAGTATTGTTTCTTGCGCGCTATACAGACAAAGCATACCGTTCATAGAGAAGGAAAGGAGAGGGTGCAGAATGTAGTGTTACAGTCATAGCTAGGGTGTAGAGAAAGATCAGCTTAATGCGAGGTAAGTCCATTCAAAAGTCTGACGGCAGCAGGGAAGAAGCTGTTCTTGAATCGGTTGGTACGTGACCTCAGACTTTTGTATCTTTTTCCTGACGGAAGAAGGTGGAAGAGAGAATGTCCGGGATGCGTGGGGTCTTTAATTATGCTGGCTGCTTTTCCGAGGCAGCGGGAAGTGTAGACAGAGTCAATGGTTTGCGTGATGGATTGGGACCCTATGAACATTTCCTACTATTCCTTTCTCACTCATGTGTGTCTCTAGTTTCCCTGTAGCAGATATACTAATTGCCTTTTCTATTCCCGATGGTAGTCAATTCCACATTCTCACCACACTCTGAATTCTTTATTGGATTAATCCTCTTCTCCTTTCGGTTTCTCCCATGTTACTTGGTCTTTCCACAATGCTGAGTGATCACTGTAATAAGTCAGAGGCAAAAGTCCCTTCAGCTAAATCCCTTTATTTATAAAATCTGACAGCAGTACACAGTCAGCAATCTACCTTCGGGAGTGCCAGAGGAACTGACACGCTCCGGTTAAGTACAAGATAAAGACTCCTTGATTGGCCCATCAGTTGATTCCTTAATCAGGGAGTTCATATTCCAACAGGCCAACCTCAATGGCCTGATTGAAGTCATTACAATCACCCTTCTCCATTTCCACCTGTCAGTCACCCATTCCTCTTCCAGTCCCTCTGTGTTTACCTCCCTCACCACCGCATCTTTCCATCTGGTCTTCCACCCTCCCCTTCTCCATCCTGTCAGTCCCATCTCCGCCCCTCACCTCACCACATTTCCTCTCTCTCTCTCTCTGCCGGAGATGACCATGACCGTTTCAATCTCTTCTCGACTGCTTTCTTTGACACTCCCACAATCTTCATCGCCCCCCCAAACATGCTAGTTCTTGGTTTTGTCTTTTCCCCATTACTCAACGCACCCATCTCAACATCCACATCTCATTCACATCCAACCTTCTTCTTGATCTCGCTCAGGTTTCTGCACCATATCACAAGGCCAGTTTCACAGCTGACTTGTGGACTCTTCAGCGATATGGCTCCACATAACACACCACTGAACTTCTTCCAGTTACTCCAACCAGCGCTAATCTGTGGCTCAATTTCCATTTCTATAAACGTATCTTCTCCCATCACTGACCCCGATACTTGAAGCTATCCACTTTAGCGAAGTCTTCGCCCATAATCCTTATACCTTCACTTTCTGATCCTTCCCACGCTCAAAATGACAGTCCATAAATTGGGTCTTTGGCTGACTGATCTTCATACCCCTGTGTTCCACATTGGATTCATCAGTGACTACCATTTTATTCATGGCCTTTGGTTTTGGACTCCTCCACGAGTGGAAAAATCTTAAGAATATAACATAAGAACATAAGAACTAGGAGCAGGAGTAGGCCATCTGGCCCCTCGAGCCTGCTCCACCATTCAATAAGATCATGGCTGATCTTTTCGTGGACTCAGCTCCACTTACCCGCCCACTACCCGCCCACTCACCATAACTCTTAATTCCTTACTGTTCAAAAATCTATCTATCCTCGCCTTAAAAACATTCAACGAATTGGCAAGTCATGTTGCAGCTTTATAGAACCTTAGTTAGGCCGCACTTAGAATATAGTGTTCAATTCTGGTCGCCACACTACCAGAAGGATGTGGAAGCTTTGGAGAGGGTACAGAAAGATTTACCAGGATGTTGCCTGGTATGGAGGGCATTAGCTATGAGGAGAGATTGGAGAAACTTGGTTTGCTCTCACTGGAATGACAGAGGTCGAGGAGCGACCTGATAGAAGTCTACAAGATTATGTGGGGCATGGACAGAGTGGATAGTCAGAAGCTTTTTCCCCAGGGTGGAAGAGTCAATTACACGGGGGCATAGGTTTAAGGTGCGAGGGGCAAGATTTAAAGGAGATGTACAAGGCAAGTTTTTTACACAGAGGGTGATGGGTGCCTGGAACTCGTTGCCGGGGGAGGTAGTGGAAGCAGATACGATAGTGAGTTTAAAGGGGCATCTGGGCAAGTACATGAATAGGATGGGAATGGAGGGATATGGTCCCCGGAAGGGTAGGGGGTTTTAGTTCAGTCGGGCAGCATGGTCGGTACAGATTTGGAGGGCCGAAGGGTCTATTCCTGTGCTGTAATTTTCTTTGTTCTTTGTTCTTTGAGGTAGCTTCAACTGTTTTACTGGGCAGGGAATTCCACAGATTCACAACCCTTTGGGTGAAGAAGTTCCTCCTCAACTCAGTCCTAAATCCCCCTTATTTTGAGGCCATGCCCCCTAGTTCTAGTTTCATCTGCCAATGGAAACAACCTCCCTGCTTCTATCTTATCTATTCCCTTCATAATCTTATATGTTTCCATAAGCTCTCCAAAGATCTCTGCACTGAGATATAAAAACCCTTTCATTATTTGAAGAGCCTCTATTTGGTCACCCTGTCAGCTTTCTCTGTCTTGGAAAAAAGGGGCTCCAGCCTGTTCAGCTTTTCCTGATAATCAGAATGTCTCAGTTCCAGTATCATTCTTGCACAAGTGGGAAAATGCTCGGGTGAATCACAGCAAACAGATTGGGGGCCTTCTTTTAACCTCAAGCACAGCCATAAGAGTAGCAGCAACCCTTTATGAGTTGTTGACTGGAGACAGAGTGATTGCTGACTGAGTCACACTCCCAGCCAATGTTCCAGGGACCACACTATCTACTCCATTGTGTCAGGAACATTTTCTAATATCGAGCAAACCAACTCCACTATCATTGGCCTTTGCTGCCACAAGGCAGACAAACATGTTCATTTGCCTATCCTGTACTGTCATGTGGGGTGGAATTTAATGCCCGCCACTCAGGTGGGTTTGGAGGTGAGTGGGGGCATTTAATCAGGCGCGAGGATGGCGAGTGTGGACCCCACCGCCTTCCCATCCCCACTCCGATTAAGCCCGTGGTGAGAAGACTTGTCGACAACCACCATTTGAGGCCCTCACTTGAGAGCATCATTCCATCAACATCGGTCTCAACCCAGTGATGGACAATACTGGCGGACATCACTGCCTCTGGGGTCCTTGATTCAGGGGAAGGCCCATTGCTGCCCAGTCAAGTGCCTGAAAGTGGCGACACGGGGCTCTCGCTGGCTCTCTAGCTGGCCGGTGAGAACCCCACTGCCTCCATTAAACACTGCCTGTGGCAACTAGAAATATTATTATTATTTAATATTATTAATCTAGAAAGAGTGCAGAAAAGATTTCTGAGGATGCTCCTGGGACTTGATGGATTGAGTTATAAGGAGGGGCTGGATAGATGGGGACTTTTTTCTCTGGAGCGTAGGAGGCTTAGGGGTGACCTTATAGAGGTCTATAAAATAATGAGGGGCACAGATCAGCTAGATAGTCAATATCTTTTCCCAAAGGTAGGGGAGTCTAAAACTAGAGGGCATAGGTTTAAGGTGAGAGGGGAGAGATACAAAAGGGTCCAGAGGGGCAATTTTGTCACACCGAGGGTGGTGAGTGTCTGGAACAAGCTGCCACAGACAGTAGTAGAGGCAGGTACAATTTTGTTTTTTAAAAAGCATTTAGACAGTTAGCAAAAAGCATTTGGACATTTAGACAGATTTGGTTTCAGATTCCAGCAGCCGCCGTAATTTGCTTTTACTTAGACAGTTAGAGGAGTGGCACGGTGGCACAGTGGTTAGCACTGCTCCCTCTCAGTGCCAGGGACCCGGGTTCGATTCCTGGCTTGGGTCACTGTCTGTGTGGAGTCTGCACGTTCTCCCCGTGTCTGCGTGGGTTTCCTCCGGGGGCTCCGGTTTCCTCCCACAGTCTGAAAGACGTGCTGATTAGGTGCATTGGCCAATTGCTAAATTCTCCCTCAGTGTACCCGAATAGGAATGTGGCGACGAGGGGATTTTCACAGTAACTTCATTGCAGTGTTAATGTAAGCCTACTTGTGACTAATAAATAAACTTTCACTTTGGGTAAGATGGGTATAGAGGGATACGGGCCAAAAGCGGGCAATTGGGACGAGCTTAGTGGTAAAAAGTGGGCGGCATGGACAAGCTGGGCCGAAGGGCCTGTTGCCATGCTGCAAACCTCTATGACTCTATAACTGAGCACCTCCTAGCAGCCATGTCATTTCCTGGGAGAGGTAAAAAAATAATATTTTAAAAATCCCTCTGCCAATTCAGTGGAGAAAAATACCCCCAGGGCATTGGACTGGATGGTGGTGCCCCAAACCCTCACTAAGACGTGGGCCTGTGTAAGCCAGATGAGGCCTAACCAACGTCATAGAAATCCTACAGTGCAGAAGGAGGCCATTCGGCCCATCGAGTCTGCACCGACCACAATCCCACCCAGGCCCTACCCCCACATATTTACCCGCTAACCCTCTAACCTACACATCCCAGGACTCTAAGGGGCAATTTTTTTTTTAACCTGGCCAATCAACCTAACCCGCACATCTTTGGACTGTGGGAGGAAACCGGAGCACCCGGAGGAAACCCACGCAGACACGAGGAGAATGTGCAAACTCCACACAGACAGTGACCCGAGCCAGGAATCGAACCCGGGACCCTGGAGCTGTGAAGCAGCAGTGCTAACCACTGTGCTACCGTCCTATGCAAGGGCATTATAGTACTTTTTCTTTAACACCAGAGAATCCGAGTAATACTCTCCAATATTCTATTTGCTTTTCCAATAGCCTCATGGCCATCAGCTGCCAGGACTGACAGCTTAGTCTGTTTTGGGGCCCCGTTTTTCACCCCTTATTGTTGCCAAGATTACATCTGTGTCCACTTTGACTTCCACAACTTGTCAACTGTATATTACATTTCTGGTAAATGCACATGGAGTTATACCTCGGAGTTTAGTCTTAATAGAGCAAGTGATTGGTGGCAACTGACAAGTCACACAGCTGAGTGCCAAGTCTCCTGCTACACAACAGATCAACACACAGGTTTATGGCAGCGTGTTTTATGCAGGGTGTGTCATTTCCGAATCTGAATAACTCCGCTAAAACGTAATATTCTCACGGCAGAGACCAGGTGGCACGGTGGCACAGTGGTTAGCACTGCTGCCTCACAGCACCAGGGATCTGGGTTCGATTCCCGGCTTAGGTCACTGTCTGTGCAGAGTCTGCACATTCTCCTTGTATCTGCGTGGGTTTCCTCCAGGTGTTCAGGTTTCCTCCCACAGTCCAACGATGTGCTGGTTGGGTGGATTGGCCATGCTAGATTCTCCCTTAGTGTCCTCGAACAGGAATGTGGCGACTGGGGGATTTTCACAGTAACTTCATTGCAGTGTTAATGTAAGCCCACTTGTGACTAATAAATAAACTTTAACTTTGGGTAAAATATGAACATTTACATCTCAAAGTTGGGGAGAGCAAAGGTCTGGCACATAGCACATTATCTGTGTTAAAATAGCAGATAGAGGAACTGATTTATCCGCTAATGTCACCAATAGTTACTTTAGGGAATCATCCCTAAATAGTAAACTTCACTTAAACAACTGGATTGATTTGATTGGAAATCGGTCAGTTTGCAAGATGGCATTTGTAAGCTGTTATTGAGTTATTGAATGCTGTTGTGTGTATAGCTTAAACCCAGAATAAATCTAGTTATTTTTCCTTTATGTTGTGTTACTTGGAATCTGAATATCAATACAATAAGGGCAACAAATGCCCAAGTCTGTCTGTTATCCTCCCTCTGATATACTCCTTGCTAAACATTAACAGGTCATGAGTGGTCAACTTGGAGGGACTGGGTTTCAAATTCAATTGAGGGATTGTTCAAAGCAAACCTTGAGTTACACCGTGTCAGCATTTCTTGTGGAACAAGGTAGACTTGGACATTATTGCAAAGTTAAGGAGCTCTCAAAAGAGGTAGAAATAAGAGATTGGAATGAGAATAAACATCTTGAACAGCAAGATGGTTGAGTGACTGGGGAACCACTATCTGGCTTCTCAAATGTTTGACTGACAGGGGTCGTCAGGTCAGAATGGTGTGCCCCTCTTTACTGTTTCGGATGTTATACGACCAGAAGGACGTGGAGGCTTTGGAGAGAGTGCAGAAAAGGTTTACCAGGATGTTGCCTGCTACAGAGGGTATTAGCTATGAAGAGAGATTGAATAAACTGGGATTGTTCTCTCTGGAAGGGCGGAGGCTGAGGGGGCGATCTGATAGAAGTTTATAAAATGATGAGGGGTATAGATAAGGTGAACAGTCTTTTTCCCCAGGGCACAAATGACACAAGGGGGCACAAGTTCAAGATAAGGGGGGAAAGGTTCAATAGAGATGTGTGGGGGAAGTTTTTTACACAGAGGGTCTGGACTGCACTGCCAAGTGAGGTGGTTGAGGCGGTTACGTTAGCCACATTTATCTGAATAGGCACATGAACAGACGGGGAATAGAAGGATACAGGCAATTGGTCTGGATAGGACATCATGAACGGCGCAGGCTTGGAGGACCGAAGGGCCTGTTCCTGTGCTGTACTGTTCTTTGCTCTTTCCGGGGAATAGAGGGAGACAGGCAGTTGATCTGGATAGGACAACATGAGCGGCGCAGGCTTGGAGGGCCGAAGGGCCTGTTCCTGTGCTGTACTGTTCTTTGTTCTTTGTTGTTTGTAAAGCACTGCATAGATAGCATGCAAAGAGGACAGTTGGCTGGGGGAAGGAGTGTCGGGGTCGGGAGGGTGAACACACAATGGCCCAACCGATTTTATGCTCATTAATTCACAGAATCGTGTCTCCGAATCAGCAATGCACCTATTGCCACCACCCCCCTCCCTCCCCGCCCCACCTTCTCCCCGTAATCCGACACATTCTTCCTCTTCACATAACGAGCCAATTCCCTCCTGAATGCCTTGATTGAACCTGCCACCACCACACTCTCAGGCAGCATGATCCAGATCTTTAACTGAATGTAATCTGTGTGCACAATCAAGAAATGCATTATGCCCAAAGACAACCTTCCCTCCCAGCATGCTTTGACACGCACTTCGACAGAAGTGTACCAGGCTGCTGCTGTGGCAGTATTGTGTTTAGTCTGTGAAACCTCGCGGTTTGATTCAGACACCCAGTGTCTTGGGACTTGGTTTTAGCTGAAACCATTCTGGCAAAGCATTACGTTTCCAGCCAGTGCAATGGTCAATGCAAAATTTAGCTTCCGGAGCCTGTGAAGGCCTTGGAATCTGAAAGATGGATTCAACAGTATTTCCCTTGGGTTCCAGAGATTTGGAGGTCAACACTGCTGTTGCTGCCAGGAGAAACTCGGCAGGGTTAGCGTTCGATATGTCCGTTAAAGACAAAACATTTCACTGCTTTCTCTTGATTGGACTGTACAAGATATGAAAATGGGTTACGTTTAATGAGGCAGTCGCGCTGATAACGCATAACCTTGGCATCACGTTCACCAAGTGAAAGCAAAAGAAAAATTATTATTTCAAAATGTAATTTGACCGACCAGATATCTGGTGCAAATGTAATGATTGACCGAGGAGTCACAGAATTATGGAAAATGATCTCAATCTTGACCTTGAGAAGCAAGCTATATTTATGAGCCTTCGGGGTTTGTGGTCAATTCTTGCCGACATTCTTGTTTTCCAGTCACAAGATGGGTTTTGCGAATTTGCACTGACCCAATTTTAAGTGACGTTAGCTCGCGAACCAGCTCGGGAAATGAGCCGTCCGGAAGTCATAAGACGGTCATCTCGCGTTTCCATCTTTGCTATTTTAATGGAGCAGTGATTTGCACAGTAGAAAAGCTGGCCCGGCCGTCAACAAAGCTGAGTGGAGACCTTTCTATGAGCTTGTTAAGCAATTGTACAGTAACTCTGCACGCAATCATGTTACCATCATGTGGGATGGGGCGCTATGCTTTGTTTATGCTGATGGAAAAAAAGATGTTGTTTGGGCGACTGGAGACTGTCTCAGTTTTATTTTTGATTTGATTTATTATTGTCACATGTATTGGGATACAGTGAAAAGTATTGTTTCTTGCGTGCTATACAGACAAAGCATACCGTTCATAGAGTACATAGGGGAGAAGGAAAGAAGAGAGTGCAGAATGTAGTGTTACAGTCATAGCTAGGGTGTAGAGAAAGATCAACTTAATATTTGATTTATTATTGTCACATGTATTGGGATACAGTGAAAAGTATTGTTTCTTACGCGCTATACAGACAAAGCATACTGTTCATAGAGTACATAGGGGAGAAGGAAAGGAGAGGGTGCAGAATGTAGTGTTACAGTCATAGCTAGGATGTAGAGAAAGATCAACTTAATATTTGATTTATTATTGTCACATGTATTGGGATACAGTGAAAAGTATTGTTTCTTGCGCGCTATAGAGACAAAGCATACCGTTCATAGAGAAGGAAACGAGAGAGTGCAGAATGTGGTGTTACAGTCATAGCTAGGGTGTAGAGAAAGATCAACTTAATATTTGATTTATTATTATCGCATGTATTGGGATACAGTGAAAAGTATTGTTTCTTGCGCACTATACAGACAAAGCATACTGTTCATAGAGAAGGAAAGGAGAGGGTGCAGAATGTCGTGTTACAGACATAGCTAGGGTGTCGAGAAAGATCAGCTTAATGCAAGGTAAGTCCA
The DNA here is from genome assembly GCF_964213995.1 of Mustelus asterias. Taxonomy (NCBI): domain Eukaryota; kingdom Metazoa; phylum Chordata; class Chondrichthyes; order Carcharhiniformes; family Triakidae; genus Mustelus; species Mustelus asterias. The sequence goes on along the minus strand of NC_135834.1, from coordinate 9,248,807 downwards.
TTCAAAAGTCTGACAGCAGCAGGGAAGAAGCTGTTCTTGAGTCGGTTGGTACGTGACCTCAGACTTTTGTATCTTTTTCCCGAAGGAAGAAGGTGGAAGAGAGAATGTCCGCCGTGCGTGGGGTCCTTAATTATGCTGGCTGCTTTTCCGAGGCAGCGGGAAGTGTAGACAGAGTCAATGGATGGGAGGCTGGTTTATATATATATTTTATATATATATAGATACATATTTATATTATACATATATATTTATTAGTGTCACAAGTAGGCTTACATTAACACTGCAATGAAGTTGCTGTGAAAATTCCCGAGTCGCCACACTCCTGTTCGGGTACACTGAGGGAGAATTTAGCACGGCCAATGCACCGTAACCAGCACGTCTTTCTGACTGTGGGAGGAAACCGGCGCATCCGGAGGAAACCCATGCAGACACGGGGAGAATGTGCAAACTCCACACAGACAGTAACCCAAGGCCTGAATCGAACCCGGGTCCCTGGGACTGTGAGACAGCAGTGCTAACCACTGTGCCATCGTGCTGCCCCAGGTCAGGGTCAGATACAGAGTCACAGTTATAGAGTGATTATGATATAGAAGGCGGCCATTCATCCCATTGACTCCATGCTATCCCTCTGTAGACCAATCCAGTCAATCCTATTTCCCCCATTCTATCCCTGTATCCCTCAAGTGTCCATGCAATTTCCTTTGAAATCATTTATCATCCCTGCTTCCTCCCCCATGTAGGCAGTAAATTCCAAGTCATTCCCACTCGCCATGACATACAGGTCCTCCTCACATCCCCCCTGTATCTCTTCCCAAAACCTTAGACCTGTGTCTCCCTAATCCTCACACCATCAGCCAATGGGAAACAGTTTTTTTTTGTCGATCTTATCCAAACCTGTTGTAATCTTCTCCACCTCGATCAAATCTCCCCTCAATCCCCTTCGCTCCAAGGGGAACAACCCCAGTTTCTCCAACTCCCTCTAACCCTGCCCAAACACGTATTGGATTATTTTCCGGTTTTCCTATTTTGTGCTTCCAGTAGGCATGCTGGCGGGGCGTGCCGGGGCTTTGGATTCATGCCGCGCACAGTTTCCCCACCATATCCCTTCAGAGATGTGAGGACAGTCAGACGTGAGTTGCGCCTGAATTGCAGACAGGAATCTTCGCTGGAGCCTAATGGTGTTGGATTATGGCTCAAGCAGACCATTGAGCAGCATCACTGAGGGACTTGTTTGCCATCAGCCTGTCTTCTCTCGCATTGCGAAGGCCTCAATGTCAACATGGCTCCAAGCTCAGTTAACAAGAGATGTCCTATGCTTAGCTTCGATGAATCATCGAACCCCTACAGTGCAGAAGGAGGCCACTCGGCCCATCGAGTCTGCACCGACAACAGTCCCACCCAGACCCTATCTGCATAACCCCATATATTTACCCTAGCTAGTCCCCCTGCCAATTTGGGGCAATTTAGCATGGCCAATCCACCTAACCCGCACATTTTTGGACACGAAGGGGACATTTAGCTTGGCCAATCCACCTAACCCGCACATCTTTGGACACTAAGGGACAATTTAGTATGGCCAATCCACCTAACCTGCACATCTTTGGACACTAAGGGACAATTTACCATGGCCAATCCACCTAACCTACACATCTTGGGACAATAAGGGACAATTTAGCATGGCCAATCCACCTAATCTGCACATCTTTGGACACGAAGGGACAATTTACCATGGCCAATCCACCTAACCTACACATCTTGGGACACTAAGGGACAATTTAGCATGGCCAATCCACCTAACCTGCACATCTTTGGACACGAAGGGACAATTTACCATGGCCAATCCACCTAACCTACACATCTTGGGACAATAAGGGACAATTTAGCATGGCCAATCCACCTAATCTGCACATCTTTGGACACGAAGGGACAATTTACCATGGCCAATCCACCTAACCTGCACGTCTTTGGACAGTAAGGGACAATTTACCATGGCCAATCCACCTAACCTACACATCTTGGGACAATAAGGGATAATTTAGCATGGCCAATCCACCTAACCTGCACATCTTTGGACACGAAGGGACAATTTACCATGGCCAATCCACCTAACCTACACATCTTGGGACAATAAGGGACAATTTAGCATGGCCAATCCACCTAATCTGCACATCTTTGGACACGAAGGGACAATTTACCATGGCCAATCCACCTAACCTACACATCTTGGGACACTAAGGGACAATTTAGCATGGCCAATCCACCTAATCTGCACATCTTTGGACACGAAGGGACAATTTAGCATGGCCAATCCAGCGAACCTGCACTTCTTTGGACACTAAGGGACAATTTAGCATGGCCAATCCACTTCACCTGCACATCTTTGGACACTAAGGGGCAATTTAGCATGGCCAATCCACTTCACCTGCACATCTTTGGACACTAAGGGGCAATTTAGCATGGCCAATCCACCTAACCCGCACATCTTTGGACACTAAGGGACAATTTAGCATGACCTAACCCGCACATCGTTGGAGTGTGGGAGGAAACCCACGCAGACACGGGGAGAACGTGCAGACTCCGCACAGACAGTGACCCAAGCCGGGAATCGAACCTGGGTCCCTGGCACTGTGAGGCAGCAGTGCTAGCCACTGTGCCGCCATGCCGTTAGGACAGTTCGATGTGGCTCACTACTCTTTACAGTCACAGCTGGGTTGGTAATGTAACAGCAGCCATCGCAGCAGACCGAGGACACAAAGCTTGTTTCAGTTATGAGTCAATAGCAGAAAGCGTGCATTCTAATTCCCTTTGAAGTTATTCTATTTTTTTTAACAACGGGGCAGAAAATGCCATGTGGGCGGGGAGGGGGTGGGGGCGGGGGGGCGGGGGGGGGGGGGGGGGGGGCGGGGAGGGTGGCTGCGTCAGCCAACAAAGAGAATCTTGGTTAATGTGGTGTTAAATTGGAGCAACAGGAGTCCAGCCAGATGTTGCTCGCTCCTGAAAAGCAACAAAGGGTCCATTAACCAGACAATATCTGCACTTCCTACCCAGTCAGTGGACCAGTAGTGTGGCTTTGTACAACAAGACCCTGATAAAATGGGTGCCCTTGCCCTGGGCAGCTTTGGTTGAATATTGTCACGCTGGGCTACTGTTAAACACCAGGTGAATCAAGGATTTGCTGCACTCTTTAGCTGGTTGTCAGCAGGCCAACTGTAAAGTCTCGAAGGTCAGGCCTTAAGCACTGGCTCAGTTGGTAGTACTCTTGTCTCTGAATCAAACAGTCGTGGACTCAAACCCTACATTAAAAACCCGATCACGTAATCTAGGTGGCATGCCAGTGCAGTACTGAGGGAGTGCTGTACTGTCACAGGTGCCATCTTTTGTATTAAATGGAGGCCCAGTATGCCCTCTCAGGTCAACGTAAAAGAGCCCTTGGCACTATTCCGCAGCGTCCTGATCAATTCCTCAACTAACATCACTTAAAAACAGATTGTGGGTTTTATCACATCCCTGCCTGTGGGATTGTGCTGTGTACCAATTGCTTTGTCGCCTACATTATGCCTACATTGTGCCAGTTACCACCACTTTCTGAAGGGCAACTCGGGATGGGGAATAAACGCTGGCGCAGCCAGCGACGCCCACATCAAAGAACAAGGAACAAAGAAAATTACAGCACAGGAACAGGCCCTTCGGCCCTCCAAGCCTGCACCGACCATGCTGCCCGAGTGAACTAAAACCCCCTACGCTTCCAGGGACCATATCCTTCTATTCCCACCCTATTTATGTATTTGTCAAGACGCCCCTTAAAAGTCACTATCGTATCTGCTTCAACTACCTCCCCCGGCAGCGAGTTCCAGGCACCCACCACCCTCTGTGTAAAAAACTTGCCTCGTGCATCTCCTTTAAACCTTGCCCCTCGCACCTTAAACCTGTGCCCCCTAGTAATTGACATCCTGTAAATTAATTTTTTAAAGATCTTGAAAGAGTACTTCATTGGCTGAAAAGTGTTTTGGGATGTCCTGCGATTGTGAATGGTCGCTGTTTTATTTGTTTGGGGAGAGTTTATATATTATCTTACTTGGAAATAAACTGTGATAAGAGTTTTAGCCTGGACAGTGAGAGATATATTGCCTTTTGGCAGAGACAAGGAGAATTCAGTGAATATCTCACATGGTATGGTATGTTATGCTGTCACTAGTAAATAAAACTATTCATGGCACAAAGAGATTCATTTAACTTCAGTCTGCCTTTTTGCGATGAACACAAGTAAAGGGATTTGGGAGAAATCACATAGCAATGTTATCCAACAGTTGTGGGAGGAAGAAAACATTGTTCATAATGAGATCCACAGCACAGATGTACAAGGGTGATACGAAGGCTAAAATGGTTATAAGGACAGGTTGCAGAAACTAGACTTGTATTCCCTTGGGTATGGAAGATTAAGGGATGATCTAATAGAGGTGTTGAAGATGATTAAAGGATTTGATAGGGCAGATAGAAAATAAAATTATTTTTTCTGGTCGGGGACTCCAGAACAAGGGGGCACAATCTTAAAATTGGAACCAGGCCTCTCACCAACTTTTACAGATGCACCATAGAAAACATTATTTCTGTTTGCATCACAGCTTGGTATGGCTCCTGCTCTGTCCAAGACCACAAGGAACTACAAAAGGTCGTGAATGTAGCCCAATCCATCACGCAAACCAGCCTCCCATCCATTGACTCTGTCTACACTTCCCGCTGTATCGGAAAAGCAGCCAGTATAATAAAGGACCCCACGCACCCCGGACATTCTCTCTTCCACCTTCTTCCTTCGGGAAAAAGATACAAAAGTCTGAGGTCACGTACCAACCGACTCAAGAACAGCTTCTTCCCTGCTGCCGTCAGACTTTTGAATGGACTTACCTTGCATTAAGTTGATCTTTCTCGACACCCTAGCTATGACTGTAACACTACATCCTGCACTCTCTCGTTTCCTTCTCTATGAACAGTATGCTTTGTATAGCGCGCAAGAAATAATACTTTTCCCTGTATGTTAATACATGTGACAATAATAAATCAAATCAAGTGTTAAGCTGATCTTTCTCTACACCCTAGCTGTAACTGTAACACCACATTCTGCACCCTCTCCTTTCCTTCTCTATGAACGGTATGCTTTGTCTGTATAGTGCGCAAGAAACAATACTTTTCACTGTATCCCAATACATGTGATAATGATAAATCAAATCAAATATTAAGCTGATCTTTCTCTACACCCTAGCTATGACTGTAACACTACATTCTGCACCCTCTCCTTTCCTTCTCCCCTATGTACTCTATGAACGGTATGCTTTGTCTGTATAGTGCGCAAGAAACAATACTTTTCACTGGATCCCAATACATGTGACAATATCAAATCAAATCAAATCAAAGAATTGTGAATCTTTTTGAAATGGTGTTCACTTTTTCAAATGGAATTATCCACACAAGAGCGTTGTTCAGAAAGGCACAGAAGGTTTTGTTTTTGTCTCCCTGGGGGCGGGGGGGAAGGAGTGCTGTGAGGCTATTCTCTTCAGTCAGTTCTGAGCTGCAAAGAAATGCTTCTTTTTTCTTCTCCCTGACTGAATGTTCCGGTGAGAAACCGGAGTCACGGCACGTTGCCTCGTCACTAATACAAAATGTCAGCCTGAGGCAGGGCTGAGCCTGTTGATCCCCAGTGAATCTTGACGTGGGAGGGTAAATCAGCAGGTGCCCAGGAACTGCCTGAGAAACAAGTCGGTGCAAGAACAACTGGCTTTAATAAGCACAACACTGCGGGTGCTACAATCAAGAACAGAGCATGCTGGGAAAACTCTGCAGGCCTAGAAGCTTCTGTCAGGAGAGAGAAACAAGAGTTCACATGTTGGCCGGAGTTTTACCTCACAGAGCGGAATTCTCCGTTGGCCTAGGGCGGGATTTTACGAGCCTCACCCGAGCGAGGTCGTGCAATCCCGCCCGTGGAGTCCTTCTGACTGTCAGAACTTTTAAGAGAACTTTTAAGAGTCTTTAGGGCCTTTTAAGAGACTTTTGGATAAGTTCATGGAAGTTAGTAAGATCGAGGGTTATAGGTAAGCCTAGTAGGTAGGGACATGTTCGGCGCAACTTGTGGGCCGAAGGGCCTGTTTGTGCTGAAGCTTTTCTATGTTCTAACTGAAGAGAGGGAGAATGTGTTCGAAACTAAAGTGTAGCTGTGAGAGATTGCAATAAAATATAGCAACTTAAAGACAGATGCCTAGTTGGGGGTGCGGGGACTCGGGGATGGGTGGGTGGTAGTTGCATTGAGGCACGTATGAGATATTTAATATCAGGATAAGTTTGACTGTTTTCCACTGGCACACTTTTCTTTTTGCCTCCCTCTTTCTGTCACGTGAAGAAGAGTAAACTTGCACTGATATGACCTCAGGAGGTCCCGAAGTGTTTTACAACCAATCGAAGTACTTTCGGAATACAGTCGCTATTAGTGTCGGGAACCTGGCTCAGCCAGTTTATAGAATCAGAGAATCCCTACTGTGCAGAAGGAGGCCATTCAGCCCATCACATTTGCACCGACCGCAATCCCACCCTATTCCCATAACCCCATGCATTTACCCTAGCAAGTCCCCCTGACACTAAGGGGCAATTTAGCATAGCCAGTCCACCGAACCTGCACATCTTTGGACACTAAAGGGCAATTTAGCATGGCCAATCCACCTAACCTACACATCTTTGGTCACTAAGGGGCAATTTAGCATGGCCAATCCACCTAACCTCCACATCTTTGGACACTAAGGGGCAATTTAGCATGGCCAATCCACCTAACCTGCACATCTTTGGACACTAAGGGACAATTTAGCATGACCAATCCACCTAACCTGCACATCTTTGGACACTAAGGGGCAATTTAGCATGGCCAACCCACCTAACCTGCACATCTTTCGACACTAAGGGACAATTTAGCATGACCAATCCACCTAACCTACACATCTTTGGACTATGGGAGGAAACCGATGCACCCAGAGGAAACCCACGCAGATACGGGGAGAACGTGCAAACTCCACACAGTCACCCAAGCCGGGAATTGAACCCGGGTCCCTGGCGCTGTGAGGTAACAGTGCTAACCACTGTGCCATCTTGCCGCACCTCAAGCTTCCACAAACAGTGATGTTCTGTGATAATAACCGGACACAAGTACTGGATGGACCCATTCCCCAGCGTCCTGAATTCCAGAAGGACCCAGAAAAACCAGGTCCTGTCCAGGAAGCTGCAATCCTACAAAACTACCGTGGCATGCTGATCCCCTGCTCTCTGTGCCTGAGATTAATGGTGGATACCAGCGTGGTCTGCCCCCTCATGCCTTCCTTGGTGGAGAAATCAGCCCCGCTTTACGTTATTGCTACTTCTGAGGAAGGATGTTCTTGCTCTCGAGGGAGTGCAGCGAAGGTTTACCAGGCTGATTCCGGGGATGGCGGGACTGATGTATGAGGAGAGATTGACTAGGTTAGGATTGTTTTCACTGGAGTTCAGACAAATGAGGGGGGGATCTCATAGAGACTTATAAAATTCTAACAGGACTAGACAGGGTCGGTGCAGGGAGGATATTCCTGATGGTGGGGGAGTCCAGAACCAGGGGTCACAGTCTGAGGATTCGGGGTAGACCATTTAGGACGGAGGTGAGGAGACATTTCTTCACCCGGTGAGCCTGTGGAATTCATTCCCACAGGAAGTAGTTGATGCCAAAACATTGAATGTATTCAAGAGGGGGCTGGATATAGCACTTGGGGTGAATGGGATCAAAGGTTATGGGGAGAAAGCAGGATTAGGCTATTGAGTTGGATGATCAGCCATGATCGTGATGAATGGCGGAGCAGGCTCGAAGGGCCGAATGGCCACCTCCTGCTCCTATCTTCCATGTTTCTATGTTGCTGAGCGATGCTGGTCTGGTCACTCGCATACCCTTTTGTCGCCAGATATGTAACCGCACTGGCAGAGGCATTCTGAGTGGACAATGTCAAGGAGTGACTTAAAGAGGAAAGGGGCAGAAACATGATTGTGGAGAAGAGACGGGAAGGCACATGAAAGAAAGAGAGTGGCCATGGTGCCTTCCAGCAATAATGAGACCAGTCAACAGGGCAATCCAAGTTCCTTTTCTAATCATTTGGCACATATCTGCTTCAGAACAGACTTAATCCTCCGCCAAATGTCCTCAGCCACATGCTGCTCTGTTGGAGATAACAGCAGTTTGTGAAGTGTGAACCACTGAATCGTACCACTGGCTACATCCAGTGCATTCTGGGTAATAGTCCAGTCCTGGTTGTCCAATCGCCTGAAGTATTCTGAATTGGAAAAATAAAAAAATACATAAAGCAACATTTTCCAAGCATGAATTTCAATTGCTTTCTGATTTTCTTTTTGCGTGTCAGAAATGGAAGCTTCTTTTCAGCTAGATTTAGCCCTTCTTGGGTGTTTTATGTTCTCCGAGTGCGTGTGAAGATGAGCCGAATGATTACCATTAAGCCAAACATGGCCTTGAATAACCTTAGCCTGTGGTGGGTCTGAAGGAGATAGAAAAAAAGATTGATTATTTGAGGGCGTGCAAAGCTTTTTTTTAAAAAAAAAAATTCTCAAATTACTTATGGATTAACAAAGTCTGAGGCAGCGAGCATGCTTTTTTTTGTCGGGATGTTTTTTTGGGATTGATGCGTCAGTGCGTGAATTTTCTTGAAATTCTGCCATAAGGTGATATCAAACAGGATTTATTTTAAATTCATTCATGGGACATGGGCATGGCTGGCTGTCCAGCATTTATTGCCCATCCCCAATTGCCCTTGGAGGGCAGTTGAGAGTCAACCACATTGCTGTGGCTCTGGAGTCACATGTAGGCCAGACCAGGTAAGGACAGCAGATCTCCTTCCCTCATAAAATCCCTACAGTGCAGAAGGAGGCCATTTGGCCCATCGAGTCTGCACCGACCACAATCCCACCCAGGTCCTATCCCCATAACCCCATGTATGGGGTTATGGGGATAGTCCCCTTGACACTAAGGGGCAATTTAGCATGGCCAATCCACCTAACCTGCATATCTTTGGACTGTGGGAGGAAACCGGAGCACCCGGAGGAAACCCACGCAGACATGGGGAGAACGTGCAGACTGCATACAGACAGTGACCTAAGCTGGGAATCAAACCTGGGTCCCTGGCGCTGCGAGGCAGCAGTGCTAACCACTGTGCCACCGTGCCGTCCTAAAGGACATTCCCGAAAGGACATTGGTGAACCAGATGGGTTTTTCCGACAATGGTTTCATGGTCATCAGTAGATTCTTAATTCCAGATATTTTTAATTGAATTCAAATTCCACCATCTGCCGTGGCGGGATTCGAACCCGGGTCCCCAGAACATTAGCTGAGCTTCTGGATTAATAGTCCAGCAATAATACCACTAGGTCATCACCTCCCCATCATCTTGTCTAATTTCCCCTTAAATGTATTTATACTGTTCACTTCAAGCTCCACATTCTCATGCTTTAGCCAACATTTTCCAGACATTCCCACCAACAGCAACCCCCCTCCCTGCCATGTGTTCCCCAGCTGTGGAGGGGGTTGGGGGGGGGTGCGGTGCAAACAACGGGAAACCCCGTTGGCAGAAGATCTCGCCACCGACCGATGTTGGGTTGCCTCCACCGCTGTGAAACACGCTGTGGGGAGCATGGAAAATCCGCCCCTGCATTTAATCTCCAGCCCGCCCTTTCATTGGGGCACACTCCCAGATTTGATTTGATTTGATTTATTCTTGTCACATGTATTGGGATACAGTGAAAAGTATTGTTTCTTGCGCACTATACAGACAAAGCATACCGTTCATAGAGAAGGAAATGAGAGAGTGCAGAATATAGTGTTACAGTCATAGCTAGGGTGTAGAGAAAGATCAGCTTAATATTTGATTTGATTTATTATTGTCACATGTATTGGGATACAGTGAAAAGTATTGTTTCTTGCGCGCTATACAGACAAAGCATACCGTTCATAGAGAAGGAAAGGAGAGGGTGCAGAATGTGGTGTTACAGTTACAGCTAGGGTGTAGAGAAAGATCAGCTTAACACTTGATTTGATTTATTATTGTCACATGTATTAACATACAGGGAAAAGTATTATTTCTTGCGTGCTATACAAAGCATACTGTTCATAGAGAAGGAAACGAGAGAGTGCAGAATGTAGTGTTACAGTCATAGCTAGGGTGTCGAGAAAGATCAACTTAATGCAAGGTAAGTCCATTCAAAAGTCTGACAGCAGCAGGGAAGAAGCTGTTCTTGTGTCGGTTGGTACGTGACCTCAGACTTTTGTATCTTTTTCCTGACAGAAGAAGGTGGAAGAGAGAATGTCCGGGGTGCGTGGGGTCCTTGATTATGCTGGCTGCTTTTCCGAGGCAGCGGGAAGTGTAGACAGAGTCAATGGATGGGAGGCTGGTTTGCGTGATGGATTGGGCTACATTCACGACCTTTTGTCGTTCCTTGCGGTCTTGGGCAGAGCAGATATTCAGTGTGACAGACAGCGTGTTATTCTGCCCGTTTGAGTGCAATCAGAGCAGAATCTCAAGTGCTGCGTTTGCGATCATTGAACAGGCACCTTACTCCACACTGCTTCTCCCTCTCCTGCTACACATCCCACCAGTACTCCATCCTCTCCTTCAACACCACATTGAAATGTCGAAAATTATAACAGGGTTGGACAGACGAGATGCAGGGAGGGTGTTTTCTCTGGTTGGGGAATCCAGACCCAGGGGACACTCTCAGGATACGGGGTGGACCATTTAGAACTGAGAGGAGGAAACATTTCTTCATTCAGAGGGTCGTGAATATGTTGAATTCACTACCACAGAAGCCAAAGAAAGGGACAGATTGTTTTAGACTTTCATGGCATCAAGAGGGAAGGAGAGAAAGCAGGAATATGGCATTGAGATTGAGGATAAGCCATGATCATATTGAATGGCAAAGCAAGTTCGAAGGGCTGAATGGCCTACACATGTTTCTATGTCGCCTCACTGTACGTCACCCTACACCCCACCTCATGCTAGTACCACCCATTCTACTGTATACCCTACACCACACAATGCAAACCTTGCCATACTTCCAGATCGTAGCATCCCGACAGTGCAGAAGGAGGCCATTCAGCCCATCGAGTCTGCACCGACCACAATCCCACCCAGGCCCTATTCCCGTAACCCCACATATTTACCCTGCTAATCCCCCTAACACTGGGGTTAATTTAGCACGGCCAATCCACCTAACCTGCACATCTTTGGAGTGTGGGAGGAAACCGGAGCACCCGGAGGAAACCCACGCAGACACAGGGAGAACGTGCAAACTCCACACAGACAGTGACTCGAGGCCAGAATCAAACCCGGGTCCCTGGCGCTGTGAGGCAGCAGTGCTAACCCACTGTGCCACCCGTGCCACCCTTGGCTCAACATGGCTCAATCAAGCATAAATAATCAGAATGGCAGGTCTGTTTAGGAAGCAGACAGGCATTGATGAATATTCCTGTTACTAATCATCATCTGTTACTATTTGTTTAACCTCAGAATGCTTGTGTCCAATCAGTTCTAATTCGACACACTTCTTTAGTGAATCAGGGCAGATTATATTTAATTAAAAAGGAAAAACTTTTATCATTCATATTTGATGTCGATTGCATCTGCCAGGCCAGTGATATCTATCTGCCAATGTCCTTTGAGGCTTTTCAGTGGATGAGAAACTCCTGTTCTCAATGTCTTGGGGTTACAGGACAGAGTCGCTGTTCCAGCTACTCCTCCTGATCACATAGCCTCCCATCCATTGACTCTGTCTACACTTCTCGCTGCCTCGGCAAAGCAGCCGGCATAATCAAGGACCCTACACACCCCAGACATTCTCTCTTCCACCTTCTTCCGTCGGGAAAAAGATACAAAAGTCTGAGGTCACGTACCAACCGACTCAAGAACAGCTTCTTCCCTGCTGCTGTCAGACTTTTGAATGGACCTACCTTATATTAAGCTAATCTTTCGCTACACCCTATCTGTAACTGCAACACTACTGAAGAAGGGAAAGGGTTAATGTTTTTTTTTGTACTCAATGTATTTTGTGCCTAAAAGGTTGAACTTTGTACCTGGAATGTATCATAAACATAACCCTTCCTTATGGCTAGTCTCCCCTTTGTTTATATTGCTCCTGGTAGTAATACAAGCCATTTGTTCATGGTTCCCTCGCTTGTTTATATCATTCTGATAAAACAGACAGTTAAATATAGATGTTAGGTGGTAAGTCTTTCTTTCCCGTAGGCTTGTGTATGATTTAAACAAAGGAAGCAGCTACCAAATGATAGAGTGCGAGAATGGCCGTTTGAAGGAGAACTCCCACTGGGACAGCTGCACTCAGTCACTCAGTCACTTCAAAGGAAACGCTGCGGGAAGAGCAGGGGACCAGAGGTGGCACCTTGGCTACAACGACCAGGAGAATTGTGCTTTATGACCCAAGGATACCAGATAGTCTCTAACCAAGATCCAGAGACTATCAGAAGCTGTTAAAGGAACTATAATTTATGATCAAGGACTGTTAACTGGACTTTGCTTCATGACTTGTATTGGGAACCCTGATGTATAAAGGTCCACGCTTCTTGTGTTCAGAGAGAACTTTGGCTTCCGCTTTCAAGGGGTCAAGTTCTCCCATAAGCTTGTGAGAATAAAGCATGACTGTATTTTGACTCATACCAGCCTCAAGAGGTATATTTACCGACTTCACTACATTCTGCACTCTCTCGTTTCCTTCTCTATGAACGGTATGCTTTGTCTGTATAGCGCGCAAGAAACAATACTTTTCACTGTATCCCAACACAAGAGACAAAAATAAATCAAACCAAATATTAAGTTGATCTTTTTCTACACCCTAGCTATAACTGTAACACCACATTCTGCACTCTCTCCTTTCCTTCTCTATGAACGGTATGCTTTGTCTGTACAGCACGCAAGAAACAATACTTTTCACTGTTTCCCAATACATGTGACAATAATAAATCAAATCAAATATTAAGTTGATCTTTCTCTACATCCTAGCTATGACTGTAACACTACATTCTGCACCCTCTCCTTTCCTTCTCTATGAACGGTATGCTTTGTCTCTATAGCAAGCAAGAAACAATACTTTTCACTGTATCCCAATATATGTGACAATAATAAATCAAATCAAATATCTTATTCAGAAAAACCTAACTGATAACGTGACTGCTTCAGGAGTTGCTGGCAGGGGTGTGAGAGGAAGCAGGAGACAGTGAGGGGAGGCGGTGGATTATGCTGGCAGATCGGGGCCAGTTAAGTTTAAATGTTTATTTATTAGTGTCACAAGTAGGCTTACATTAACACTGCAATGAAGTTACTGTGAAAATCCCCCAGTCGCCACATTCCTGTTCGGGTACACTGAGGGAGAATTTAGCATGGCCAATCCACCTAACCAGCACGTCTTTAGACTACGGGAGGAAACCGGAGCACCCGGAGGAAACCCACGCAGACACGGGGAGAACGTGCAAACTCCACACAGACAGTGACCCAAGCTGGGGATCGAACCCGGGTCCCTGGCGCTGTGAGGCAGCAGTGCTAACCACTGTGCCACCGTGCCGATATGAGAGCAGTATTCTAGTATTGGAGAGCCTTGGGGGGTTTATATCAGACGAAAAGTCATTGCACAAAGAAAGCGTTTCCTTAATTTATATCGTAAGTGTATAACCGAAAATGGTCCATTATGAACAGTTGTAAAGAGCCGCTGATTCGTTTTGCTGACAGTGTAGTTTATATATTTATCTCTTTAAATCTCTCTTTGAAACGCTGCAAAAATCAATTGCGGCTTTTTTTTCCCCCCGAAAACGAGGAATCCAATCGTTAAGCCAAGTCCGCTGACAATATCTGGCGATTGATTGCTTCTGCAAGCTCGGGAGAGGGGGGAGCCGTGGGGGGGGCGAAACTCTTCAGCATTTCCTGGGTTTGTGCTCATTTCCCAGTTGACTGATGGGAAACAAGGTGTGATCAAATGGAATGCACTTCTCCAAATGTTCAGTGGTGTCACCGTCACAGCCCGCCTTGTCCAGAACATGCTGTCAGGCCACCTGACAGAGAGCCTGTCAAACAGCTGTAATGGATTTCTAGAAACCACAGAACTAAAATTACATTTTTAAAAAATCTTTTCGAGTCACAATCGTTTTTGATCTGGACAACAGCAACTGCAATTCCGTTCACATCCAGAATCCTAGCCATGGGTAGCTTTGTTATAAGAACATAAGAACTAGGAGCAGGAGTAGGCCATCTGGCCCCCTTCAATAAGATCATGGCTGATCTTTTCGTGGACTCAGCTCCACTTACCCGCCCGCTCACCCTTAATTCCTTTACTGTTCAAAAATCTATCCATCCTTGCCTCAAAAACATTCAGTGAGGTCGCCTCAACTGGGCAGGGAATTCCACAGATTCACAACCCTTTGGGTGAAGAAGTTCCTCCTCAACTCAGTCCTAAATCTGCTCCCCCTTATTTTGAGGCCTTGCCCCCTAGTTCCAGTTTCACCCGCCAGTGGAAACAACTTCCCTGCTTCTATCTTATCTATTCCCTTCATAATCTTATATGTTTCGATAAGATCTCCCCTCATTCTTCTGAATTCCAATGAGTATCGCCCCAGTCTACTCAGCCTCTCCTCATAAGCCAACCCTCTCATGTAATGTGTTAGCTTCTGCTCAGAGAAATTGTAGCTCTCGGGGTGTCACAGAAGAAGGGATTCCTTTGTGCCAAATATGGGCACGGAAAGGGGTTTTTCGACTGGATTTTCCGGCCACAGAACGGAATATTGCAGATGGTCAAATAGCAGGAAGAAAATGACGTGTAGGATTCAGCTGGCAGTGCCTTACGAGGGCTGATCCATCTCAGAACTCGATTATAATAGGCAAGGAGTTTCTTACAGGGTCTGAATCGGACCTAACAAGTGCGGAATATGAAACACAAATTGCATTCTACGGAAACCGGGCTTCTGTGATCTTTTGCACTGGTTGTGTTGGAAAACAGCCCAGCCCACAGAATTGGCCACATCCGTTACCAATCAAATGAATCACGAGGACAAGTTTTCATTAATTGAGCCTGTTTGCCTGCCTGCAAGGAGTGAGCTGTGCCTTTTAGGTGCAAGGGTGTTAACAGGCACTTTTCAAAGCATTTTAGACACATGTTTTTAGAATCATAGAATAATAGAATCCCTACAGTGCAGAAGCAGGCCACCCATTCTACTCGACACCCGACACCACACAGTGCAAAACTTGCCATACTTCCAGATCATAGAATCCCTACAGTGCAGAAGGAGGCCATTCTGCCCATCGACCACAATCCTATCCGGGCCCTATTCCCAAAACCCCACCCTGATAATCCCCCGACACTAGGGTTAATGGCCAACCAACCTAACCTGCACATCTTTGGACACTAAGGGACAATTTAGAAACATCCAGAAACATTCACTCCCTCCACCACCGATGCTCAGTAGCAGCAGTGTGTACCATCTACAAGATGCACTGCAGCAACTCACCAAAGATCCTTAGACAGCACCTTCCAAACCCTTCATCTCTAGCATCTAGAAGGACAAGGGCAGCAGATACCTGACAATTCCATCACCATCAAATTCCCCTCCAAGTCACCCATCATCCTGACTTGGAAATATATCAGCTTTTGCTGCGTTAAAACTCTCGAACTCCCTCCCTAACAGCACTGTGGGTGTACCTACACCACATGGACTGACTGATGTCCAATAACAATCCTGGAACTCCCTCCCTAACAGCACTGTGGGTGTACCTACACCACATGGACTGACTGATGTCCAATAACAATCCTGGAACTCCCTCCCTAACAGCACTGTGGGTGTACCTACACCACATGGACAGACTGATGTCCAATAACAATCCTGGAACTCCCTCCCTAACAGCACTGTGGGTGTACCTACACCACGTGGACTGACTGATGTCCAATAACAATGCTGGAACTCCCTCCCTAACAGCAGTGTGGGTGTATCTACACCACATGGACTGACTGATGTCCAATAACAATCCTGGAACTCCCTCCCTAACAGCACTGTGGGTGTACCTACAGCACATGGAGTGCAGTAGGTTCAAGATGGCGGCTCACCACCACCTTCTCCAGGGGCAGTTCGGGGTGGGTAATAAATGCTGGCATTGGCCCACATCTAATAAATTAATTAAAGGAACAGTGTGATGAAGAGGAAACAGCCAACATCATAATGAACTCTTCCTCATTCCTTTCTGAATGCTGGATGACCTATCGTGGCTTTCTAACAGGTTTTATGTTTGCTTCAGATTTCCAACATTTAATTTTTGATTGTTGCTCTTTTTCCTGTGTGTGCAGACACTTGGGACTGAGCTTCCCCAGCACTTACTGCCTGTATACTAACTAAGTGGATGCAGTTCCGAGTCACTAATGTTAAATAACCGCTTCGTGATGGTTGTGAAAACTTTTCAATCACCAAGTTTATTGTTGCTGTACGAAGGCGCAAACCTTTCTGAGCGAAGGAACAAGCAGGCATTGTGAATCCTGGCTCTCAAATTATGAAATCCTGGCAGTTCTGTTTTCCCTTCGAAGCTTCCCACTGTTTCCTTCCACAGTCCAAAGGTGTGCTGGTTAGGGTGCATTGGCCGTGCTAAATTCTCCCTCAGTGTTCCCGACCAGGCGTGTGGCGACTAGCGGATTTTTACAGTAACTTCATTGCAATGTGAATGCTAGCCTACTTGTAACTAATAAATTAACTAACTAAAGGAGGCCATTCGGCCCATCGAGTCTGCACTGACCACAATCCCACCCAGGCCCTATTCCTGCAACCCCACATATTTACCCTGCTAACCCCCGCTGACACGAAGAGTCAATTTAGCATGGCCAATCCTCCTAACCCGCACATCTTTGGACACTAAGGGACAATTTAGCATAGCCAATCCACCTAACCTACACATCTTTGGACACTAAGGGGCAATTTAGCATGGCCAATCCTCCTAACCCGCACATCTTTGGACACTAAGGGACAATTTAGCATGGCCAATCCACCTAACCTACACATCTTTGGACACTAAGGGGCAATTTAGCATGGCCAATCCACCTAACCCACACATCTTTGGACGCTAAGGGGCAATTTAGCATGGCCAATCCACCTAACCTACACATCTTTGGACACTAAGGGGCAATTTAGCATGGCCAACCCACCTAACCTACACATCTTTGGACACTACGGGGCAATTTAGCATGGCGGCACGGTAGCGCAGTGGTTAGCACTGCTGCTTCACAGCTCCAGGGTCCCGGGTTCGATTCCCGGCTCGGGTCACTGTCTGTGTGGAGTTTGCACATTCTCCTCGTGTCTGCGTGGGTTTCCTCCGGGTGCTCCGGTTTCCTCCCACAGTCCAAAAATGTGCGGGTTAGGTTGATTGGCCAGGTTAAAAAAATTGCCCCTTAGAGTCCTGGGATGCGTAGGTTAGAGGGATTAGTGGGTAAAATGTGTGGGGGTAGGGCCTGGGTGGGATTGTGGTCGGTGCAGACTCGATGGGCCGAATGGCCTCCTTCTGCACTGTAGGGTTTCTATGATTCAATCCACCTAACCCACACATCTTTGGGCAATTTAGCATGGTCAACTGCCCTCTGAAGTTAAATGGTTTCAAGTTTATTTATTAGTGCCACAACTAGTGTCACATTAACAATGAAGTAATTGTGAAAATCCCCTAGTCGCCACACTCCTGTTCGGGTACACTGAGGGAGAATTTAGCACGGCCAATGCACGTAACCAGCACATTTTTCAGACTGTGGGAGGAAACCGGAGCACCCGGAGGAAACCCACGCAGACACGGGGAGAACGTGCAAACTCCAAACAGACAGTGACCCAAGCCAGGAATCGAACCCGGGTCCCTGGTGCTGTGAGGCAGCAGTGCTAACCACTGTGCCACCGTGCACAGATCCTACATATGTTGAAAACATTAAAGTTTATGTATTAGTCACAAGTAAGGCTTACATTAACACTGCAATGAAGTTACTGTGAAATTCCCCTAGTCGCCACATTCCGGCGCCTGTTCAGGTCAATGCACCCTAACCAGCACGTCTTTCAGACTGTGGGAGGAAACCGGAGCACCCGGAGGAAACCCACGCAGACATGGGGAGAACATGCAGACTCCGCACAGTGAGCCAATCCGGGAATCGAACCCGGGTCCCTGGCGTTGTGAGGTAGCAGTGCTAACCACTGTGCCACCGTGCCGCCCCGGGATGGCCTAGCATGCCACTCAGTTCAAGGGCAATTAGGGATGGGCAATAAATGCTGGCCCAGCCAGCGATACCCACATCCCATGATTGAATTTAAAAACAACGTCCAAATGGTTGGAGATGGTGGTGGAACTTGGGGGGTTTAGATCAGAGAGTCCCCTGACTAATGGCCAGAGATACAGAAAACAGAGTCTCCTAATTGCAGCAGTATTATTTGGCTGGCAAAGTGCAGTAAGTGGAGGAGAGTTGCATAATACAAATGTGCCTTAAATAGACCCCAATCAGTTACAGCAGGGTTGACTCCAGGCATGATTGACAGATGAATTAGCCACTCATCTCGAATCGGACCACAGAATCCTCCAGTGCAGAAGGAGGCCATTTGGCCCATCGAGTCTGCACCGACCACAATCCCACCCAGGCCCTATCCCCATAATCCCATGCATTTACCCTAGCTAGTCCCCCTGACACGAAGGGACTATTTAGCATGGCCAATCCACCTAACCCATGGCCAATCCACCGAACCCACACATTTTTGGAATGGGTGCATAGATCAGCTGGATAGTCAATATCTTTTCCCAAAGGTGGGGGAGTCTAAAACTAGAGGGCATAGGTTTAAGGTGAGAAGGGAGCGATACGTAAGTGTCCAGAGGGGCAATTTTTTCACACAGAGGGTGGTGAGTGTCTGGAACGAGCTGCCAGAGGTAGTAG
This sequence comes from Mustelus asterias, assembly GCF_964213995.1. NCBI lineage: Eukaryota > Metazoa > Chordata > Chondrichthyes > Carcharhiniformes > Triakidae > Mustelus > Mustelus asterias. The sequence continues at coordinate 9,229,817 of NC_135834.1, read as the reverse complement.
TAGAGGCGGGTACAATTAAAAAGCATTTAGACAGTTACTTGGGTGAGATGGGTATAGAGGGAGATGGGCCAAACGCAGGCAATTGGGACTAGCTTAGTGGTTAAAAAATATCACTAAGCTAGTCCCGGCATGGACAAGTTGGGCCGAAGGGCCTGTTTCCATACTGTAAACCTCTATGACTCGATGACTAAGTGACGAACCCATTGATCTGCCCTCCTAATAACTCTTTCATGTGACTGAGAGATACTCCGATCAGCGATAAACGTGGCTTTTTTAAATTGCAGAGATTTTCTACAGGGAATCTTTATTGCACAAAGTTAGCTGAAATCGTTTTTATGGAACATTGCAGACTAGTGCTTTGTAGTTTTTTAAGCTGAGCCTGGTTTCTTTTAATAGGTCAATGAATAATTCAGAGAGGGTTGCGCACTGGTTTTGTCATATCAGAGACACTAATGATGAAGCATGGGTTTGATATTTGACTCTGATTATGTTCCTATTACAACGTTAGCTTTTTCTCTCTCTCGTGGCAATTTTCAGAAGTGATCTTTGTGCCCGCGCCCCAGAAGCTGCAGTTTTTTTTTCGTAATCTTTCTTTATCGAAGATCTGAGGATTCGCAGCTGCCTCATTTGCAACGATCTGTTCACAGGATCAAAAATGCGTGTTGTGCTGTCGCACTCATTTTTCAATGGTGGATAGTAAACTCAGGCCAAGGTACAAGAACAACCTTTAATAAAGGGATTGCATTTATACAGCACCGTGACACTCTCAGGACGTCCCAAAAAGCTTCACAGTCAATCATCTCCTTTACAAAGAGCACTCGCTGATTTTATGCAGGCAGACGCAGCCAATGATTTCCCCACAGCAAGGCCCAGTGACCTAAGGCGGCACGGTGGTGCAGTGGTTAGCACTCACAGCGCCAGGGACCCGGGTTCGATTCCCGGCCCGGCTCACTGTCTGTGTGGAGTTTGCATGTTCTCCCCCGTGTCTGCGTGGGTTTCCTCCAGGTGCTCCGGTTTCCTCCCACAAGATGTGCAGGTTAGGGGGATTGGCCGTGCTAAATTGGCCCTTAGTGTTAGCAGGGTAAATGTGTGGGTTTAAGGGGATCAGGCCTGGGTGGGTTTGTGGTCGGTGCAGACTCGATGGGCCGAAAGGCCTCCTTCTGCACTGTAGGGATTCTCTGCTTTAACTCCAGTTTCCTGCCCCATTCCCATATCCATCGATTCCTTTGGACTCCAAAAGACATATCGATCTCAGGCTTAAATATGTTTAGGGATTGATCATTCGGAGTTCCCTGGGGGAGAGAATTCCAAAGATTCACAACGTGTCCGCGTGGGTTTCCTCCGGGTGCTCCGGTTTCAAAGAACAAAGAAAATTACAGCACAGGAACAGGCCCTTCGGCCCTCCAAGCCTGCACCGACCATGCTGCCCGACTGAACTAAAACCCCCTACCCTTCCGGAAAGAACAAAGGAACTTTCCTCCCACGCTCCGAAGATGTGAGGGTTAGGTGGATTGGCCATGCTAAATTGTCCCTTAGTGTCCAAAGATGTGTAGGTTAGGTGGATTGGCCATGCCAAATTGCCCCTCAGTGTGCAAAGATGTGCAGGTTAGGTGGATTGGCCATGCTAAATTGCCCCTTAGTGTCCAAAGATGTGCAGGTTAGGTGGATTGGCCATGCTAAATTGCCCCTTAGTGCCCAAAGATGTGTAGGTTAGTTGGATTGGCCATGCCAAATTGCCCCTCAGTGTGCAAAGATGGGCAGGTTAGGTGGATTGGCCATGGTAAATTGTCCCTTAGTGTCCAAAGATGTGCGGGTTAGGTGGATTGGCCAAGCTAAATTGTCCCTTAGTGTCCAAAGATGTGCGGGTTAGGTGGATTGGCCATGGTAAATTGCCACTTAGTGCCAGGGGGATTAGCAGGGTAAATGTGGCAGGTTGTGTGAATAGGTCCTGGGTGGGATTGTGGTCAGTGCAGACTCGATGGGCTGAATGGCCTCCTTCTGTACTGTAGGGATTCTATGATTCTATGAATGAGTAGCACAGGGGATGATACAAAGTCCAAGAATCTACTTTGCTGGCATTAGCTGAGGGATTGATACTTCTTGCAGGACTCATTCATCTTCAGACAATGCCATGGGATAATTTCTATCTATCCTGAACAAGTAGACATGACCTGGGTCTCATAGCTCATCTGCAAGGTGACACCTCCTACATTACAATGCCTCCTGTTTGAAGGTTACTTCCCTGTCAAACTTGAGTGATCAGGTTACTTAAAATCCAGGATTCCCTCGTAACCCTGAGAGAGGCATTTTCAGCCCAAACAACTGGACGTACTGGGAAATTGAGTACGACAGGCCAATATTCTCTGCAGCTCAGAAGAATGAGACGCGATGAAATGTTTCAAATTCTATGAGGGCGGCACGGTGGCACAGTGGTTAGCACTGCTGCCTCACAGCGCCAGGGACCCGGGTTCGATTCCGACCTTGGGTCACTGTCTGTGTGGAGTCTGCATGTTCTCCCCGTGTCTGCGTGGGTTTCCTCCGGGTGCTCCGGTTTCCTTACAACAGTCCAAAGATGTATCGGTTAGGTGGATTGGCCATGCTAAATGTGTAGGGTTGCAGGAATAGGGCAGAAGGAAGGGCCTGGGTGGGATGCTCTTTCAGAGAGTCGGTGCTGACTCGATGGGACAAATGGCCTCCTTCTGCACTGTAGGGGTTCTATGGCTTGGCAAGGTCTGGTAGCCCAGTCCATCATCCAATCCATCTTTCCATCCATTGACTCTGTCAACACTTCCCGCTGCCTCGGAAAAGCAGCCAGCATGATCAAGGACCCCACGCACCCCAGACATTCTCTCTTCCACCTTCTTCCGTCGGGAAAAAGATACAAAAGTCTGAGGTCACGTACCAACTGACTCAAGAACAGCTTCTTCCCTGCTGCCCTCAGACTTTTGAATGGACCTACCTTATATTAGGTCGATCTTTCTATGACTGGCACTACATTCTGCACCCTCTCCTTTACTTCTCCCCCAGATACTCTATGAACGGTATGCTTTGTCTGTATAGCGCGCAAGAAACAATACTTTTCACTGTATCCCAATACATGTGACAATAATAAATCAAATCAAATATTAGACTGATCTTTCTCTACACCCTAGCTATGACTGTAACACTACATTCTGCACTCTCTCCTTTCCTTCTCTATGAACGGTATGCTTTGTCTGTATATCTGGTCAGACCCCATTTGGACTATTGTGAGCAGTTTTGGGCCCCATATCTAAGGAAGGATGTGCTGGCCTTGGAAAGATTCCAGAGGAGGTTCACAAGAATGATCCCTGGAATGAAGAGCTTGTCGTATGAGGAACGGGTGAGGACTCTGTGTCTGTACTTGTTGGAATTTAGAAGGATGAGGGAGGAGCTTATTGAAACTTACAGAATACTGTGAGGCCTGGATAGAGTGGACGTGGAGAGGATGTTTCCACCAGTAGGAAAAGCTAGAACCAGAGGGCACAACCTCAGGCTAAAGGGACAATCCTTTAAAGGGACAATCCTTTAAAGGGACAATCCTTCAGGAGAACAGTGACCAAGACACCACACAACCCTGCCACAGCAACCTCTGCAAGACGTGCCGGATCATCGACACAGATGCCATCATCTCACGTGAGAACACCATCCACCAGGTACACGGTACATACTCTTGCAACTCGGCCAACGTTGTCTACCTGATACGCTGCAAGAAAGGATGTCCCGAGGCATGGTACATTGGGGAAACTATGCAGACGCTGCGACAACGGATGAATGAACACCGCTCGACAATCACCAGGCAAGACTGTTCTCTTCCTGTTGGGGAGCACTTCAGCGGTCACGGGCATTCGGCCTCTGATATTCGGGTAAGCGTTCTCCAAGGCGGCCTTCGCGACACACGACAGCGCAGAGTCGCGGAGCAGAAACTGATAGCCAGGTTCCGCACACACAAGGACGGCCTCAACCGGGATATTGGGTTTATGTCACACTATTTCACATAAATATTTCTGCTTTTTTCCTCCTGAGTCTTTATCATGCGATCCTAGAATCAGAATTTATGTCACACTATTTGTAACTCCCACAGTTGCGTGGACCTGCAGAGTTTCACTGGCTGTCTTGTCTGGAGACAATACACATCTTTTTAGCCTGTCTTGATGCTCTCTCCACTCCCATTGTTTTGTTTCTTAAAGACTGGATTAGTTGTAAGTATTCGCATTCCAACCATTATTCATGTAAATTGAGTCTGTGTCTTATAAGTTCTGTTTGTGAACAGAATTCCCACTCACCTGAAGAAGGGGCTCAGAGCCTCGAAAGCTTGTGTGGCTTTTGCTACCAAATAAACCTGTTGGACTTTAACCTGGTGTTGTTAAACTTCTTACAATCCTTTAAAACAGAGATGAGGAGGAATTTCTTCAGCCAGAGAGTGGTGAATCTGTGGAACTCTTTGCCGCAGAAGGCTGTGGAGGCCGGGTCATTGAGTGTCTCTAAGACAGAGATAGATAGGTTCTTGATTAATAAGGGGATCAGGGGTTATGGGGAAAAGGCAGGAGAATGGGGATGAGAAAAATATCAGCCATGATTGAATGGCGGAGCAGACTCGATGGGCCGAGTGGCCTCATTCTGCTCCTGTGTCTTATGGTCTTATGGTCTAAGACACCAGAAGATCCCAATCCTTATCCTGACAGAGTTGATTTGATTTGATTTGATTTATTATTGTCACGTATTAGGATACAGTGAAAAGTATTGTTTCTTGCGCACTATACAGACAAAGCATACCGTTCATAGAGAAGGAAACAACAGAGTGTAGAATGTAGTGTTACAGTCATAGCTAGGGTGTAGAGAAAGATCAGCTTAATGCAAGGTAGGTCCATTCAAAAGTCTGACAGCAGCAGGGAAGAAGCTGTTCTTGAGTCGGTTGGTACGTGACCTCAGACTTTTGTATCTTTTTCCCTACGGAAGAAGGTGGAAGAGAGAATGTCCGGGGTGTGTGGGGTCCTTAATTATGCTGTCTGCTTTTCCGAGGCAGCGGGAAGTGTAGACAGAGTCAATGGATGGGAGGCTGGTTTGCGTGATGGACTGGGTACATTCGCGACCTTTTGTAGTTCCTTGCAGTCTTGGGCAGAGCAGGAGCCATACCAAGCTGTGATACAACCAGAAAGAATGCTTTCTATGGAGCATCTGTAGAGGTTGGTGAGAGCCGTAGCTGACTTGCCAAATTTCCTTAGTCTTCTGAGAAAGTAGAGGCGTTGGTGGGGTTTCTTAACTATAGTGTCGGCGTGGGAGGGACCAGGACAGGTTGTTGGTGATCTGGACACCTAAAAACCTGAAGCTCTTGACCATTTCTACTTCATCCCCGTTGATGTAGACAGGGGCATGTTCTCCACTGCGCTTCCTGGAGTCGATGACAATCTCCTTTGTTTTGTTGACATTGAGGGAGAGATTATTGTTGCCGCACCAGTTCACCAGATTCTCTGTCTCATTCCCGTACTCCGTCTTGTCATTGTTTGAGATCCGATCCACTACGGTGGTGTCATCAGCAAACTTGAAAATCGAGTTGTCATAGGTGTATAAGGAGTATAGTCGGGGGCTGAGGACACAGCCTTGTGGGTTGAGGATGATGGTGGAGGAGGTGTTGTTGCCTATGAGGGCGTGGTGAATTGATGGCGTGGGGAGCGATTCAGTGATCCGGCATATTTCCAGTGTGTGCTTAATTAATGAGGCAGGAAGTGGACAATACGGTGTGAATCCCTGACAACGCAGGCGTGCAAAATGCAGCTTTTCGCGCCCATTCCCGCAGTTAGCACAACACGGGGAAAATCCTGCCCAAGGATTCTTATACTGAGGACTGAGATGTCGAGCAATTTCTTTGCTGATAGGATTCTGAATCATTGGAATTTTTTGCCCCAGGGAGCCCTGATAATGATCAATCCCTGAATATATTTAAGTTTGAGATCGATATGGTTCTTGGACGCTGAGGAAATCGATCTGAGGCAGGAAGCTGGAGTTAAATCATAGAATCCCTACAGTGCAGATGGAGGCCACTTGGGCCATCGAGTCTGCACCGACCACAATGCCACCCAGGCCCTATCCCGAAACCCCACATATTTACCCTGCTAATCCCCCTGACACTAAGGGGCAATTTAGCATGGCCAATCCACCTAACCCGCACATCTTTGGACACTAAGGGGCAATTTAGCATGGCCAATCCACCTAACCCGCACATCTTTGGACTGTGGGAGGAAACCGGAGGAAACCCACGCAGACACGGGGAGAATGTGCAAACTCCACACAGACAGTCATCCGAGGCCGGAATCGAACCCGGGTCCCTGGCGCTGTGAGGCAGCAGTGCCACCCTGCTGCCCGGCAGATCAACCAAGACAGATCAACCATGATCTTATTGACTGGCACAAGTCAATAGTGTGATGGAATACTCCCCACTTGCCTGGATGGGTGCGGCTCCAACAACACTCAAGAAGCTCGACACCATCCAGGATAAAGCAGCCCCGCTTGATTGGCCCCCCATCCACAAACATTCACTCCCTCCACCACCGACGCTCAGTAGCAGCAGTGTGTACCATCTACAAGATGCACTGCAGCAACTCACCAAAGATCCTTCGACAGCACCTTCCAAACCCACGACCACTTCCATCTAGAAGGACAAGGGCAGCAGATACCTGGGAACACCACCACCTGGAGGTTCCCCTCCAAGTCACTCACCATCCTGACTTGGAAATATATCGGCCGTTCCTTCGCAGTCGCTGGGTCAAAATCCTGGAATTCCCTCCCTAACAGCACTGTGGGTCAACCCACAGAACATGGACTGCAGCGATTCAAGATGGCGGCTCACCACCATCTTCTCAAGGGACAACTAGGGATGGGCAATAAATGCTGGCCAGCCAGCGACACCCATGAACCATGAATGAATTTAAAAAAAGAATGGTGGATAGGCTTGAGGGCCACAACAGTTAAACTAGTATGGCAGGGGGGTGGGGATCAAACTATTAGGTCTATAAGTGTGGTGGCTGGGGACGAGCTTGGGGCTGGGACAAGGCTGGCAAAGAAGAAGAGCACTCTGGGGGAGGACGACCTCACTGAGCCTGGGGGTCTGGAGTGCTTATACTTCAATGCAAGGAGCGTAGCAGGTAAAACAGACGAACTTGGGGCCTTAATGCGCACGAGGAATTTGGATGTGGTTGCGGTGACAGAGACTTGGTTGAAAGAGGGACAGGACTGGCAGCTGAATATTCCAGGGTACAAGTGTTTTAGGCGAGACAGAGGAGGGGCCAAAAGAGGTGGGGGAGTAGCGGTATTGGTTGGAGAGCATATTACAGCGGTGCAGAGGGAGGACAATTCGGAGGAGTCGTGTAGCGAGTCACTCTGGGTGGAGCTTAGAAACAGGAAAGGCGCAGTCACTATGTTGGGGGTGTACTACAGGCCCCCCAACAGCCCAAGGGAAGTGGAAGAATGGATATGTCAGGAGATACTGGATAGGTGCAGGAAATATAGGGTTGTTGTAGTGGGAGACTTCAATTTCCCTGGTATAGACTGGAAATCACTGAGGGCAGGGACTCTGGATGGGGAGGAATTTGTAAAATGTGTACAGGAGGGTTCGTTGGAACAATATGTGGACAGCCTAACTAGAGAGGGGGCTATACTGGACCTGGTACTGGGGAATGAGCCCGGTCAGGTCTTCAAAGTTTTGGTTGGGGAACATGTGGCAAATAGTGACCACAATTCTGTTAGCTTTAGGATAGTGATGGAAAAGGATGAGTGGTGTCCCAAGGGTAAGGTGTTGGATTGGGGGAAGGCTAACTTTATTGGGATAAGGCAGAAATTGGCAGCTCTTGATTGGGAGAGGCTGTTTGAGGGTAAATCCACATCTGGTATGTGGCAGTCTTTTAAGGAACGGTTGTTAGGGCTACAGGACAAGCATGTGCCTGTAAAAAAGAAGGATAGGAAGGGTAGGATTAGGGAACCGTGGATAACCAGGGAAATTGAGGGACTGGTCAAAAGGAAAAGAGAGGCGTATGTTAGGTCCAATCAGCTAAAAACGGAGGGAGCTCTGGAGGAGTACAATGAAAGTAGGAAAATACTCAAACGGGGAATTAGAAGAGCAAAAAGGGGTCACGAAATGTTCTTGGCAGACAGGATTAAGGAGAATCCCAAGGCATTTTATTCATACGTTAGGAACAAAAGGGTTGTTAGGGAAAAAATCGGACCTCTCAGGGACAAAAGTGGGGACTTATGCTTGGAGCCCAAAGAGGTAGGGGAGATCCTAAATGAATACTTTGCGTCGGTATTCACTAAGGAGAGGGATGTGTTGACTGGGAGTGTCTCGGAGGGGAGTGTTGAACCGTTGGAGAAAATCTCCATTACAAAGGAGGAAGTGTTAGGTTTGTTAGAGAATATAAAGACTGACAAATCCCCAGGGCCTGATGGAATCTATCCAAGGCTGCTCAGGGAGACGAGAGGTGAAATCGTTGGGCCTCTGACGCAAATCTTTGTCTCGTCACTGGACACAGGTGAGGTCCCAGAGGATTGGAGGATAGCCAATGTGGTCCCGTTATTTAAGAAGGGTAGGAAGGATAACCCGGGTAATTATAGGTCGGTGAGCTTGACGTCCGTGGTGGGGAAGTTGTTGGAGAAGATTCTTAAAGATAGGATGTATGCGCATTTAGAAAGGAATAAACTCATTAACGATAGTCAACATGGTTTTGTGAGAGGGAGGTCATGCCTCACTAACCTGGTGGTGTTTTTTGAAGAAGTGACCAAAATGGTTGACGAAGGAAGGGCCGTGGATGTTGTCTATATGGACTTTAGTAAAGCGTTTGACAAAGTCCCTCATGGTAGGCTAGTGAAAAAGGTTGGATCCCATGGGATAAAGGGGGAGGTGGCTAGATGGGTGGAGAACTGGCTTGGTCATAGAAGACAGAGGGTGGCAGTGGAAGGGTCTTTTTCCGGCTGGAGGCCTGTGACTAGTGGTGTGCCGCAGGGCTCTGTATTGGGACCTCTGCTGTTTGTGATTTATATAAATGATCTGGAAGAAGGAGTAACTGGGGTGATCAGTAAGTTTGCGGACGACACAAAACTGGCAGGACTTGCAGATAGTGAGGAACATTGTCAGAGGCTACAGAAGGATATAGATAGGCTGGAAATTTGGGCAAGGAAATGGCAGATGGAGTTCAATCCTGATAAATGCGAAGTGATGCATTTTGGTGGGAATAATGTAGGGAGGAGCTACACGATAAATGGAAGAACCATAAAGGGTGTAGAGACGCAGAGGGACCTGGGTGTGCAAGTCCACAGATCTTTGAAGGTGACGTCACAGGTGGAGAAGGTGGTGAAGAAGGCATATGGCATGCTTGCCTTTATAGGACGGGGCATAGAGTATAAAAGTTGGGGTCTGATGTTGCAGATGTATAGAACGTTGGTTCGGCCGCATTTGGAATACTGCGTCCAGTTCTGGTCGCCACACTACCAGAAGGACGTGGAGGCTTTGGAGAGAGTACAGAGGAGGTTTACCAGGATGTTGCCTGGTATGGAGGGGCTTGGTTATGAGGAGAGATTGGGGAAACTGGGGTTGTTCTCCTTGGAAAGACGGAGGATGAGGGGAGACTTAATAGAGGTGTATAAAATTATGAAAGGCATAGATAGGGTGAACGGTGGGAAGCTTTTCCCCGGGTCGGTGGTGACGTTCACGAGGGGTCATAGGTTCAAGGTGAAGGGGGGGAGGTTTAACACAGATATCAGAAGGACATATTTCACACAGAGGGTCGTGGGGGCCTGGAATGTGTTGCCGGGCAAGGTGGTGGAGGCGGACACACTGGGAACGTTTAAGACTTATCTAGACAGCTATATGAACGGAGTGGGGATGGAGGGATACAAAAGAGTGGTCTAGTTTGGACCAGGGAGCGGCGCGGGCTAATTGTTCCTTGTTTCTCGTGGAAGTGGAAATGACTAGGGTTGGGAAGCATTTTCCGATCAGGGCCATTGTGATCTCCTGGACTCGTTTCGATCGCCTCAGGGGGTCGGAGAGGAATTTCCCAGATTTTTTTTTCCCCATATTGGCCCTGGGGTTTTTCACTCTGGGTTTTCGCCTCTCCCTGGAGATCACATGGTCTGGAATGGGGGGGTGGGGGTGAGTTAATAGGTTGTAATGAACAAAGCATCGTAGCTGTGGGGGACAGCTCGGTGGATAGGATATTGGTATGTAGATAGGCTGGAAAATTGGGCGGGGATCCTGGATTCAGGATTCAATCCTGGACCGGGGAGCGGCGCGGGCTTGGAGGGCCGAAGGGCCTGTTCCTGTGCTGTATTGTTCTTTGTTCTTTGTTCTTTGTTCCTGCTCCTATTCCTTCTGTTCACTTAAGGAAAGCTGTTGTTTGATCCTTTGGGGGGAAGCAGTTAGTTGGAGAATACCATGAGAGGAGACAGCTTCAACACCTAAGCCTCGTGAGTAGGAGATGGTGGTGGTGTGTCCTGACCCTGGGACAATCCGTGGACGAGGGAAAGCAGGGTTTGGAGCTCAGAGGAATATTAGTCCCTTTAGCCTGAAGGCACAACCTCAGGCTAAAGGGATGATCCTTTAAAACAGAGATGAGGAGGAATTTCCTCAGCCAGAGAGTGGTGAATCTGTGGAACTCTTTGCCGCAGAAGGCTGTGGAGGCCGGGTCATTGAGTGTCTCTAAGACAGAGATAGATAGGTTCTTGATTAATAAGGGGATCAGGGGTTATGGGGAAAAGGCAGGAGAATGGGGATGAGAAAAAAATCAGCCATGATTGAATGGCGGAGCAGACTCGATGGGCCGAGTGGCCTAATTCTGCTCCTATGTCTTATGGTCTTATGGTCTAACATGGTGAGGAAAGTTCAGAGAAGGAATGACCAGAATTCTATAAAATGTAAAACATAAAGGACGGTCCCGTCAACTCCCACAGTGAGTTTCCCAGTGGCGGGGAGGGTGAATCACACAAAATGCCGGATCAGAAGATCCTGCTATGGCCTATGATGAACTGGATTCCCTGCTGGAAAACACGCCACCGGGGTGGGGGGGCGGGGGTTTGCAGGAAACCCCACCCTAAGACTAAGTTATCACGGTTCACGCCAGCGGGAGTTTCCCATCCTAGCGATTTGGTTGGAGTCCAAATTCTCCGACCTCGCTGCAGCGGGAGCGAGGCGTGGATCGCCTCTTACATCGTGCCTTAAGTGCGTAACAGAAAGAAGTGCAACTTTATCTATCGATAGGATGAGATAGTGTAACGTGGGAGGACACTCATAAATATCAGCACAGAGCCATTGGGCCGAGTGGCCTAATTCTGCGCTGTCAGATTCCAGATAATTCCAATGTGACGATTCCTGGCTGTTTCTCAGATATGGGAGGTGCAAGACTCAACAAATTGTTGAAGCTCTCTGCCACACAATATACCTGATGTGGAGATGCCGGCGTTGGACTGGGGTAAACACAGTAAGAAGTTTAACAACACCAGGTTAAAGTCCAACAGGTTTATTTGGTAGCAAAAGCCACACAAGCTTTCGAGGCTCTAAGCCCCTTCTTCAGGTGAGTGGGAATTCTGTTCACAAACAGAACTTATAAAGACACAGACTCAATTTACATGAATAATGGTTGGAATGCGAATACTTACAACTAATCCAGTCTTTAAGAAACAAAACAATGGGAGTGGAGAGAGCATCAAGACAGGCTAAAAAGATGTGTATTGTCTCCAGACAAGACAGCCAGTGAAACTCTGCAGGTCCACGCAACTGTGGGAGTTACAAATATTGTGACATGAACCCAATATCCCGGTTGAGGCCGTCCTTGTGTGTGCGGAACTTGGCTATCAGTTTCTGCTCAGCGACTCTGCGCTGTCGTGTGTCGCGAAGGCCGCCTTGGAGAACACTTACCCGAATATCAGAGGCCGAATGCCCGTGATATACCTGTCAGAATAAAGAAGACTGAACCTGACAGAAGGCCAGAGCCACCTGGGGAATTGAAATCCACTCATTCTCTGCTCCCGGCCTAATACCTGTCAATATTTACATTGGTGTATTAGAGCAGTCAATAAGGACAACTGGCCTTGTTGATTTAAGCCAATCTAGTGACTCACAATGCAGTTGCCTATTTGGAAGAGCTGTTCTGTATGTGAAGCATACTTGATGTCATCATTAAGCCATTGGTGTGCCACTGTTCCAATAACCTTTCTTAATCTATGCATCCAAATGTTTTTCCAAAGCCCAAATGGCTCCCTTAGGATTTCATAGAAGTCAATTGTCGTGATTTGTCTACAAGGACTGGATTCAGTACTTCAGAGTCTCACTTTGAGTTGGCCTGAGTAACAGTGAGGGATTTCAGGACTGGGACAGCTTCTTCCCTGCTGCCGTCAGACTTTTGAATGGACCTACCTCGCATTAAGTTGATCTTTCTCTACACCCTCGCTATGACTGTAACACTACATTCTGCACTCTCTCCTTTCCTTCTCCCCTATGTACTCTATGAATGGTATGCTTTGTATAGCGCGCAAGAAACAATATTTTTCACCGTATCCCAATAAGTAACAATAATAAATCAAATCAAATATTAAGCTGATCTTTCTCTACACCCTAGCTATGACTGTAACACTATATTCTGCACTCTCTCCTTTCCTTCTCTATGAACGGTATGCTTTGTCTGTATAGCATGCAAGAAACAATATTTTTTGCTCCATACTAATACATGTGACAATAATAAATCAAATCAAATATTAAGCTGATCTTTCTCTACACCCTAGCTATGACTGTAACACTACATTCTGCACCCTCTCCTTTCCTTCTCTGTGAACAGTATGCTTTGTCTGAATAGCGCGCAAGAAACAATACTTTTCACTGTATCCCAATACATGTGACAATGCGCTCCACCCCAGAACTCTTTCTTGTTGTCTCTCTCTTACACACAGCAGCACTGAAGTCGAACCAAAAACCTATTCATGCTGGATGTGTAAAATATCATCCTGAGAAGATGACAATTCCTGGCACATGGTTGAGTGCAAAACCGACTATTGTCAAGAGTATAGCACTCCACGATGGAGTGTATTGGCCACTAGTAACCGTGTCATGGACTTTTCCCATCCCGATGTCCATATCCCAGCCTGTGTTCGTGTGTGGGAGGGGAGTCGATAATGTTTATTTTCTTTTGTATGTGTGCATGCCACACAACCTTCTCAACATTGTTAATATTAGCTTGTTAATTGTTCATCCGCGTACTTACCACTGTACAGTTTCAGGAAGGATCAGTTTACATGGTAGATTGAGCCAAATGTTGTAATTAGCAAAAAACCGCCTTGTAAAAATGCGAATGTATTCCCTACGGAGCACTGCGGGTTTCCTTGTCTGCCCTCTGGTGCTGGAATGTTTTTAAAATTTGTTTGTGGGACATGGGCGTCGCTGGCTGGGCCAGCATTTATTGCCCATCCCTCGTTACCCAAGGGCAGTTGAGAGTCAACCACATTGCTGTGGCTCTGGAGTCACATGTAGGCCAGACCGGGTAAGGACAGCAGATTTCCTTCCCTAAAGGACATTAGTGAACCAGATGGGTTTTTCCAACAATGGGTCATCAGTAGATTCTTAATTCCAGATATTTTATATCGAATTCAAATTCCACCAACTGCTGTGGCGGGATTCGAACCCAGGTCCCCAGAACATTAGCTGAGTTGCTGGATTACTAGTCCAGTGATAATACCACTGAGCCATCGACTTCCCAATCTGCTTTCGCGTGTAGTGGAACCCAATGGGTTACTGCCCTTTAAACTCTGTCTGAACTGATATATTATCTCTGAGGGTATTAGCTATGAGGAGAGATTGAATAAACTGGGATTGTTCTCCCTGGAAAGATGGAGGCTGAGGGGCGACCCGATAGAAGTTTATAAAATTATGAGGGGCATAGAAAGGGTGAACAGTTTTTCTCCCCAGGGCATTTTAGATGTATTTTAGATAGTTTAGATATTTAGATATCTATTTTAGACAGTTACATGGGTACGATGGGTATAGAGGGATATGGGCCAAATGCGGGCAATTGGGATTAGAACATAGAACATAGAAAAACTACAGCACAAACAGGCCCTTCGGCCCACAAGTTGTGCCGAACACATCCCTACCTTCTAGACCTACCTATAATCCTCCATCCTATTATGCTCCATGTACTCATCCAGGAGTCTCTTAAAAGACCCTATTGAGTTTGCGTCCAGCACCACTGACGGCAGCCGATTCCACTCGCCCACCACCCTCTGTGTGAAAAACTTACCCCTAACATTTCCCCTGTACCTACCCCCCCCCCAGCACCTTAAACCTGTGTCCTCTCGTAGCAGACATTTCCACCCTGGGAAAAAGCCTCTGAGAGTCCACCCGATCTATGCCTCTCAACATCTTATACACCTCTATTAGGTCTCATCTCATCCTTCGTCTCTCCAAGGAGAAAAGACCGAGCTCCCTCAGCCTATCCTCATAAGGCATGCCACTCAATCCAGGCAACATCCTTGTAAATCGCCTCTGCACCCTTTCAATCTTTTCCACATCCTTCCTGTAATGAGGTGACCAGAACTGAGCACAGTACTCCAAGTGGGGTCTGACGAGGGTCTTATATACCTGCATCATTATCCCCGGACTCCTAAACTCAATCCCTCGATTGATAAAGGCCAGCACACCATACGCCTTCTTAACCACTTCCTCCACCTGTGGGGCCGATTTCAAAGTCCTATGGACCCGGACCCCAAGGTCCTTCTGATCTTCTACAGTACTAAGAGTCTTTCCCTTTATATTGTACTCCTTCATCCCATTTGACCTGCCAAAATGGACCACTACCCATTTACCTGGGTTGAAGTCCATCTGCCACTTGTCCGCCCAGTCTTGCATCCTATCCATGTCCCTCTGTAACTTCTGACATCCCTCCAGACTATCCACAACCCCACCAACCTTCGTGTCGTCGGCAAACTTACCAACCCATCCCTCTGCTTCCTCATACAGGTCATTTATGAAAATGACAAACAGCAAGGGTCCCAGAACAGATCCCTGGAGCACACCACTGGTGACCGACCTCCATTTAGAAAAAGACCCATCTATACCCACTCTCTGCCTCCTTTGGGCAAGCCAGTTCTGGATCCACAGGGCAGCAGCCCCTTGGATCCCATGCCCTCTCACTTTTTCCAGAAGCCTTGCATGGGGGACCTTATCGAACGCCTTGCTAAAATCCATATAAACCACATCTACCGCTTTCCCTTCGTCAATGTGTTTAGTCACATTTTCGAAGAACTCCACCAGGCTCGTAAGGCACGATCTGCCCTTGACAAAGCCATGCTGAGTATTCTTGAGCATAGCTTAGGGGTTTTAAAAAAAAAGGTGGCATGGACAAGTTGGGCCGAAGGGCCTGTTTCCATGCTGTAAACCTCTATAACTCTATGACTCTATGGCAGAAATAACAATTACAAGGGGGCACAAGTTCAAGATAAGGGGGGAAAGGTTCAGTGGAGATGTGCGGGGGAAGTTTTTTACACAGAGGGTGGTGGGGGCCTGGAATGCGCTGCCAAGTGAGGTGGATGAGGCAGTTACGTTAGCGACTTATCTGGATAGACACATGACCAGACGGGGAATAGAGGGATACAGGCGGTTGGTCTGGATAGGACAACGTGATCGGTGCAGGCTTTGGAGGGCCGAAGGGCCTGTTCCTGTGCTGTACTGTTCTTTGCTCTTTGTTCTATATGAAGGGGAGGTGAACTCTCTGCCAGTGTCTCTCTTTGATGCCTGCGAGTGCCCTACTATTGATTTCCCCATCAATGCTGTATTATTGACAGAGTGCCTCAGAGAGTCTGCCACAGAGATGAACTCGAATGCGTACACACACGTTAGAAGCAGTCCAATGATTTACATGCATATAGTCCCTTTAATGTTGTAAAATGCCCCAAGGTGTTTCACAGGGGTGTCAACAGGCGGGGCATCTGACACCGAGCCACATCAAGAGGTATTAGAGCAAAACTTGATCAAATCGGGAGGTTTTAAGGAAATTCTGAAAAGAGGAGAGGGGGGGGGGGCGGTTTAGGGAGGCCATTCCAGAGCTTAGGGTGAGAGGAAGGAAATTGGGACTGGGCCAAAATGGAAACACTGAGGAGATTATAAACACAAGCCCTTGCTTTCGCCTTGTGCCTGAGGCGTTCCAGATGTGCTGTGCAGATGTGGCCACATTATTTTCTCACACAACTGATCTGAAACCTCTCTCGTTTCGCTAACGCACGACTGCCCCCGGTATACCATAATCCTCATTCGAGCATGGCAACACCTGTCCTTGGGATAATTATTAGCGAACATCTGTTCAGCATTCTCTGCACAGCGATGTGTGGCTGGACAGCACCCCAGGAGCTAACATGCCTGACCCCCTTTTGTCTCCTGTCAGTACAAGGAAGTTCTCACCCTACCAGCTGTGCTAAAACCGCAGATGACATGTCGCCACTTCCCACCACAGCGAGGCAATCATAGAATGTCCAGTACTATCGAGAGGGAGAACGGCCAGCTTTATCACAGTTGTGACAGAGTGGGGTCCATAATGCTGTTACCAATTATCTGCCTGAGGAGATGGTCAAACTTTGCCAACAGAATCTTAAGTAGGATGGGTTAACCGCTCCAGCTTCCTCCATCCACTTTTACGTTGGCAATTCAAAGCTGGTTTGAGAGATGAGGGGAGCAATCTCGTCCATCATAAGGTCATAGAATCCTACAGTGCAGAAGGAAGCCATTCGGCCCATCGAGTCTGCACCAGCCACAATCTCACCCAGGCCCTATCCCCGTAACCATTTACTCCAGCTAGTCACCCTGACACTCAGGGGCAATTTAGCATGGTCAATCCACCTAACCCGCACACCTTTGGGAGGAAACCGGAGCACCCGGAGGAAACCCACGCAGGCACGGGGGAGAACGTGCAAACTCCACACAGACAGTGACCCATCATTATCACATTGCTGTTGGTGGAATCTTTGCTGTGAGAAAATTGGCTGCCTCGTGAAATTAAAACAATGATTACCCTGAAAGAAGGCAGTTCATTTGCTGTATTTGAAACTTAGAAACCCTACAGTGCAGAAGGAGGCCATTCAGCCCATCGAGTCTGCACTGACAACAATCCCACCCAGGCCCTATCCCCACTTAGTTACCCTGCTAATCCGTCTAGCTCATCACATCCCAGGACACGATGGGGCAATTTAGCATGGCCAATCAACCCAACCTGGACATCTTTCAGACTGTGGATGGAAACCGGAGCACCCGGAGGAAACCCACGCAGAGAACATGCAGACTCCGCACAGACAGTGACCCAAGCCGGGAATTGAACCTGAGTCCCTGGCGTTGTGAGGCAGCAGTGCTAACCACTGTGC
Organism: Mustelus asterias; assembly: GCF_964213995.1. Classification (NCBI taxonomy): domain Eukaryota; kingdom Metazoa; phylum Chordata; class Chondrichthyes; order Carcharhiniformes; family Triakidae; genus Mustelus; species Mustelus asterias. Next base: position 9,212,420 of record NC_135834.1, on the reverse strand, counting down.
CACCCTGGCGCCCAAGCAGAAATAGGAGCAGGAATAGGCCATTTAACCCCTCGAGCTTGCTCAATCATTCAATAGGATCATGGCCAATCTGACTGTGGCGTTAACAACACTTTCTTGTCTTTAAGGTTATTTTATTTATTTGTCACAAGTAGGCTGACATTAACACTGCAATGAAGTTACTGTGAAAATCCCCTAGTTGCCACACTCCTGTTCGGTTAACACTGAGGGAGAATTTAGCACGGCCAATGCACCCTAACCAGCATGTCTTTTGGAGTGTGGGAGGAAACCGGAGCACCCGGAGGAAACCCACGCAGACACGGGGAGAACGTGCAGACTCCACCCAGACAGTGACCCAAGCCAGGAATCAAACCCGGGTCCCTGACACTGTGAGGCAGCAGTGCTAACCACTGTGCCACCGTGCTGCCCTATTGTCTGCCCCCATGTCCTCGACTCCCTTGTCTATCAAAAATCTGTCTAACTCAGCCTTGACTGTATTCGACGATCCAGACACCACTGCTTAGTGGGAAAGAGAATTCAAAAGACTAATGATCTTTTGAGAGCCAAAGTTCCTCCTCACTTCCATCTTAAAGAAGAGACCCTTTCTTAAACTGGGCCCCCTGGTTCTCGATTCCCCCACGAGGGGGGAACATCCTCTGAGCATCCGCCCTTTCCATCCCCCTCCGAATCTGATACGTTTTGATGGCAACAGCTCAGCAGCTCCAGTGGATACAGGTCCAGCCTTTCCCCATAAGCCAACCCCTTCCTCTGGAAATCGGCCCAGTGAACTGCTTCCAATCCAAGTATTTCCACCCCTTTCATACCAGTGTGTCAGGAGACCCAATAAACAAACAAACAAACATCCCGGCTGGGATCTTACGGCCTCGCTCGTCCCAAAACCGTAAAATCCCGCCCGAGGTCAACGGATCTTTCCATGGTGCGCCCCTCGCCCGCTCCGATTCCCGTGGCGGGCGGGAGACGGTAAAGTTCCGGCTGCAAGGTCGGCTCCCCACAGGGTTTGCTTCCGGCGTCAGCTATGGTTCAGTTCATTGCACTTGTACCTCTGAGTGAGAAAGTTGATTGGTTCAAATCCCATGCCATAAAATGCACGGGTCCAGGCTGACGTGGCGAGTGCATGACTGAAGAAGTGCTGCACTGTTGGCGGTGCCATCTTTTGGATGAGATGTTCAACTGAGGCCCTGGCATCTCAGGTGGAGGTAAAAGATCCCCTTGGCACCATGTCTTCGAAGAGCAGATGAGTTAACCCCAGTGTCTAGATTATGAGGGGCATGGACAGAGTGGATAGTCAGATGCTCTTTCCTAGGGTAGAAAAGTCAATTACTCGGGGGCACAGGTTTAAGGTGCGTGGGGAAAAGTTTAGAGGAGATGTGCAAGGCGAGTTTTTTTACGCAGAGGGTGGTGAATGTCTGGAACCCGCTGCCCGGGGAGGTGGTGGGAGCGGGTATGATAGCGGCATTTAAGGGGCATCTAGATGAATACATGAATAGGATGGGAACGGAAGGATACGGCCTCGGTAAGTGCATACGGTTTTAGTTTAGGCAGGCATCATGATCGGCGCAGGAGGGCCGAAGGGCCTGTTCCTGTGCTGTTCTGTTCTTTGTTCTTTGTTCTTTGTTCTTTGTTCTGGCTGACATCATCAACACCACAAAAAGACAGATTATCTCGTCATTATCGCATTTCTGTTGGTGGAACCTCTGCTGTGAGAAAATTGGCTCCCTCCTTAAATTAAAACAACGATTACACTTCGGGAAGGCACTTCATTTGCTGTGTTTGAAACATAGAATCCCGACAGTGCAGAGGGAGGCCATTCAGCCCATCGAGTCTGCACCGACCACAATCCCACCCAGGCCCTATCCCCGTAACCCCACGCATTTTACCCGACTAATCCCCCTCACACTAGCAGACAAATTAGCATGGCCAATCAACCTAACCCACACATCTTTGGACGGAAATCGGAGCACCTGGAGGAAACCCACGCAGACACGGGGAGAACATGCAAACTGCACACAGACCCAAGCCGGGAATCAAACCCGGGTCCCCGGAGCTGTGAGGCAGTAGTGCTAATCACTGCGCCACCATGCCGCCCATTTGTCTTGGGAATACCCTGCGAAAGGCGTATTAGAAATAAAAGTTTCTCCCACCCACCTCACACTGCGACCTTGACTGTCCGCTGCATCACAGGCCAATGAGGGCTTTGAGTGTTTCTGAAGTGCTTCCCAAACTGCACAGGACAATTCCACAGTGAAAAAAAGAGAGTTGCTTTGAACACCTTTCTACTGATGCCCTTGAGAAGGCCCTTCGTAAGAGAACATGCGTGGTGACTGATACTGAGCTGACACAGAGCTTCCAGAGGGTAAAGGATACCTGACAACAACTGCATAATTCATCGAAGACTGTAGCAGAATGAAGAGTCATGAAACGATAAACAACAGACTTTACCACTCAAGCAATGTATCAGTGAGTGGGGTTAATGGGAATCGAGCAATAAATACCTCCTTTCCCAGTGATTTTAATTGATTTGCAAACTAGTGCCTCTGGGTAAATTGCTCTCAAATATCTTTTTTCTGTCTCTGTTGAGTAAGTGTTGATGCAAGGCAAAAGTCTTTAAAAACCAAGCAGACTTTGTTACGGTGGGTACTTTGGATCGTACAGGGTTCAGATGTCAAAGGACATCACTTATCATGATTTTAGTCTTCAAATCCATCCATGGCCGCACCCATTCATACTTCTGTCATCTCCTCCAGCTCTTCGAGATCTCCACATTCCTCCTATGCTGACACTTCGTCCACCCCCACTTGCTTTGTTGCATGTTTCAGGGTAGACCACTTAGGACGGAGGTGAGGAGACATTTCTTCACCCGGTGAGCCTGTGGAATTCATTCCCACAGGAAGTCGTTGATGCCAAAACATTGAATGTATTCAAGAGGCGGCTGGATATAGCACTTGGGGCGAATGGGGTTAAAGGTTATGGGGAGAAAGCAGGATGAGGCTATTGAGTTGGACGATCAGCCATGATCGTGATGAGTGGCGGAGCAGGCTCGAAGGGCCGAATGGCCTCCTCCTGCTCCTATCTTCCATGTTTCTGCACTCGAGGCCTAAGCTGGGCAATTGCCTCCTTAAAGCGCTCCATGTCTCCACCTCTCTTTCCACCTTTAAGACATTGTTTTCAAATGTACTTCTTTGCCCTTGTTGCCTCCGGCTTTTTGTTTGATATCACTCCTGTGATGTGCCTTGAGACATTTTATGCAGTTAAAGATGCTATATAAATTTTGGATTTCCAAAAGGCGTTTGATAAGGTGCCCCATAAAAGGCTGCTGAAGAAGATTAGGGCACACGGAGTTGGGGGTAATGTGTTAAAGTGGATTGGGGACTGGCTATCCGACAGGAAGCAAAGAGTCGGAATAAATGGGTGTTTTTCCGGTTGGAGGAAGGTAACTAGTGGCGTGCCGCAGGGATCAGTACTCGGGCCGCAACTATTTACCATTTATATAGATGATCTGGAGGAGGGGACGGAGTGTAGGGTAACGAAGTTTGCAGACGACACAAAGATAAGTGGAAAAGTGAATCGTGTGGAGGACGGAGAAGATCTGCAGAGAGATTTGGACAGGCTGAGTGAGTGGGCGAGGATATGGCAAATGGAGTATAACGTTGAGAAATGCGAGGTTATACACTTTGGAGGAAATAATAACAAATGGGATTACTATCTCAATGGAAACAAATTAAAACATGCTACCGTGCAAAGGGACCTGGGGGTCCTTGTGCATGAGACGCAAAAGCCCAGTCTGCAGGTACAACAGGTGATCAAGAAGGCAAATGGGATGTTGGCCTATATCGCGAGGGGGATAGAATATAAAAGCAGGGATGTCTTGATGCACCTGTACAGGGCATTGGTGAGGCCGCAGCTGTAATACTGTGTGCAGTATTGGTCCCCTTATATGAGGAAGGATATATTGGCATTGGAGGGAGTGCAGAGAAGGTTCACCAGGTTGATACTGGAGATGAGGGATTTGGATTATGAGGAGAGGCTGAGGAGATTGGGTTTGTACTCGTTGGAGTTTAGAAGGATGAGGGGGGATCTTATGGAGACTTATAAGATAATGCGGGGGCTGGATAGGGTGGAGGCGGAGAGATTCTTTCCACTTAGTAAGGAAGTTAAAACTAGAGGACACAGCCTCAAAATAAAGGGGGGTCGGTTTAAGACAGAGTTGAGGAGGAACTTCTTCTCCCAGAGGGTGGTGAATCTCTGGAATTCTCTGCCCACTGAGGTGGTGGAGGCTACCTCGCTGAATATGTTTAAAGCGCGGATGGATGGATTCCTGATCGGTAAGGGAATTAAGGGTTATGGGGATCAGGCGGGTAAGTGGTACTGATCCACGTCAGATCAGCCATGATCTTATTGAATGGCGGGGCAGGCTCGAGGGGCTAGATGGCCTACTCCTGCTCCTATTTCTTATGTTCTTATGTTCTTAAATGCAAGTTGTCGTTGCTTTTAAGAATGCAAGGTGTCAGAGGCATTGGAGTTTCCAAGTTGTAACTTGAATAATGCCATAGAATCTTAGAATCCCTACAGGGCAGAAGGAGGCCATTTAGCCCAGAACAGGCAGATGCTTGGCACATCCAGGTGACAAGTGTGGTTGAGACCAGGGACAGATGTGCACGTGAAGAATGTTGCACTGCTTCCTCAAGGAGTTCACTCCAGAGATTTATTTTATTCATCCTTGTCTACAAATATGCCCAAGCAGTGGGCAGGGGGAGAACAGGGAGGACTTAGAACAAAGAACATTACAGCACAGGAACAGGCCCTTCGGCCCTCCAAGCCTGCACCGACCCTGCTGCCCGACTGAACTAAAACCCCCTATGCTTCCGGGGACCATGTCCCTCTATTCCCATCCTATTCATGTGTTTGTCCAGACGCCCCTTAAAAGTCACTATCGTATCTGCTTCCACTACCTCCCCCGGCAGCGAGTTCCAGGCACCCGCCACCCTCTGTGTAAAAAACTTGCCTCGTACATCTCCTTTAAACCTTGCCCTTCGCACCTTAACCTATGCCCCCTAGTAATTGACTCTTCCACCCTAGGAAAAAGCTTCTGACTATCCACTCTGTCCATGCCCCTCATAATCTTGTAGACTTCTATCAGGTCGCCCCTCAACCTCCGTTGTTCCAGTGAGGAACAACGGAGCTACCGGGGCGGCACGGTAGCACAGTGGTTAGCACTGCTGCTTCACAGCTCCAGGGACCTGGGTTCGATTCCCGGCTTGGGTCACTGTCTGTGTGGAGTTTGCACATTCTCCTCGTGTCTGCGTGGGTTTCCGCTGGGTGCTCCGGTTTCCTCCCACAGTCCAAAGATGTGCGGGTTAGGTTGATTGGCCATGCTAAACTTGCCCCTTAGTGTCCTGGGATGCGTAGATTAGAGGGATTAGTGGGTAAAATATGTAGGGATATGGGGGTAGGGCCTGGGTGGGATTGTGGTCGGTGCAGACTCGATGGACCGAATGGCCTCTTTCTGTACTGTAGGGTTTCTACGAGAACAAACCAAGTTTCTTCAGCCTCTCCTCATGTGACTTCCTGTATGCCGCTTTAGCTTGAGATGGTGAATGAGACAGTCTCAGGAATGTTGACACATGTTCTTTTGGGATCACTTGTCCTATACGACTTCTTCAATATAAACTTATTGAAGTCGAGCTTAAAGAAAAATGCTGCATTCGTAAATATATTTTTGGATTTTGAACAAGATTTTGAAGACTGGAGAACGCAGATACATAAAGATGGAAGAGGTGAAGGGAGCCAAGACATCTCCCCACTTTGCATTGAGAGGAAATTCACAGGCCACATAAAAGAGGCTAATTGCAGGCCTACATGTTAATACACTAATTGTTTTCTATCACTCTGCGTGCAGATAATGTCAAGGAGAAACTAACAAGCTTCAACCAACGAAAAGAAACAGCCCAGGGCAAAGCAGGGGGAGAATTCAACTGCTCACTGAAATAGATGCAGTCCAGCTGATATAGTCATTTGGCTGGCAAGACACTGAAGTGAAGAAAGGATGTGCTGGCCTTGGAAAGGGTCCAGAGGATGTTCACAAGAACGATCCCTGGAATGAAGTGCTTGTCGTATGAGGAACGGTTGAGGACTCTGGATCTGTACTCGTTGGAGTTTAGAAGGATGAGGGGGGTATCTTCTTGAAACTTACAGGATACTGCGAGGCCTGGATAGAGTGGATGTGGAGAGGATGTTTCCACCAGTAGGAAAAACTAGAACCAGAGGGCACAACATCAGGCTAAAGGGACGATCCTTTAAAACAGAGATGAGGAGGAATTTCTTCAGCCAGAGAGTGGTGAATCTGTGGAACTCTTTGCCGCAGAAGGCTGTGGAGGCCAGGTCATTGAGTGTCTTTAAGGCAGAGATAGATGGGTTCTTGATTAATAAGGGGATCAGGGGTTATGGGGAAAAGGCAGGAGAATGGGGATGAGAAAAAAAATCAGCCATGATTGAATGGCGGAGCAGACTCGATGGGCCGAATGGCCTAATTCTGCTCCTATGTCTCATGGTCTTATGGTCTAAGACAGTCATTTGGCTGGCAAGACACTGAAATGAAGGAAGGATGTGCTGGCCTTCGAAAGGGTCCAGAGGGGGTTCATAAGAATGATCCCTGGAATGAAGAGCTTGACGTATGAGGAAAGGTTGGGGACTCTGGATCTGTACTTGTTGGAGTTTAGAAGGATGAGGGGGGATCTTATTGAAACTTACAGGATACTGCGAGGCCTGGATAGAGTGGACGTGGAGAGGTTGTTACAGGATACTGCGAGGAGTGGATAGATAGAATGGACGTGGAGATGAAATGACTTGAAACCTTCTCAAAATGATGAAGAGTTCCAGCAATGCAGATTTGCGCTGAAGGTTATTCAGAGACTGAAGCATGGTGCATTGCGTGGTGATTGTCCCTTTAACGGCAACACAGCAGAGTATGAGTCACCTGGCTCGTAGGACCAACTGGGACACAGGATGGGTAATCATCCCAGGGGGTGAAGTCCTCTCTTGGGCTGGGGACATGGAGGGGATCAGGTGCAGCTGGATGCTTGCTGCACTGCTGTACAATAAAGGTTGCGAACCTCTCTGCTTGCTTGAGTCCATCATTGCAGCGATTGTTGCCACGGGAGCTCACAGACTCTGCTTCGACATCGGGAGCCCGTCTGTTTCAGCTACTTGATTTTCCCCCGCTTCTGAACACCTCACTGCAGGTCACTCGGAGTATTTTCTTTTGCCGAAAGTACTGCCCTCTGTGCTCTCTTTTAAACTTTGCAGCAACTCTCTTTTTTAAAAAAAAACCAAATTCCCTTTTTTTAAACCTTAGAGCCACAGCTCTTGCTTCTCAGGGTTATCTTCTCTTGATTTTCTTCTTTTGAAGGGGGCGGCACGGTGGCACAGTGGTTCGCACTGCTGCCTCACGGCACCAGGGACCCGGGTTCAATTCCGGCCTTGGGTCACTGTCTGTATGGAGTCTGCACGTTCTCCCCATGTCTGCGTGGGCTTCCTCCGGGTGCTCCGGTTTCCTCCCACAATCCAAAGATGTGCAGGTTAGCTGGATTGGCCATGTTAAATTGCCCCTTAGTGTCCAAAGATATGCAGGTTAGGTGGATTGGCCATGCTAAATTGTCCCTTAGTGTCCAAAGATGTGCAGGTTAGGTGGATTGGCCATGCTGAATTGCCCCTTAGTGTCCAAAGATGTGCAGATTAGGTGGATTGGCCATGCTAAATTGCCCCTTCGTGTCCAAAGATGTGCAGGTTAGGAGGAGTGGGGCTAGAGACAGTACCATGATAATGCTACCCTCGTCAGCCGATGTAATGATGCACTTTCACAGAAGGATTTATTAATAAGACGAATTGTATGTCAGCCAATCGGCTGCACCTAGTTCCCTAAATGTCTCCAGCCTGAGGGGACTCCATCCACTGGGGTGATTACCCACTCTGAGTCCCAATTGGTCCCCAAACTAGTGACCTGCTGAGTTGCTCTTAAAGGGACAATCACCACAAATGATAAGAGATATTTCCAAAATGATGACGAATTCTAGCAACGCGGGGTGGTTACTCAGAATGAAGCGTGGCGCAGTTCGTGCTATCTCTGCAGTAAGGATGAAATTGTTTCTTTGAAGCAGTCCGGGCTAGTAAAACCTTTTTCGATGAAAGATCTGCTCGAAACTTTCTATGAGATGCATTTATTCAGTTGGAAATGTCTCTTTTGACTGATCGCAGATGTCAGTGTGAGTGTCGACAGCCAGTTGCTGTAATTGGTTTCTGATGACGCTTCCACTGACAGTGATGCTGTGAATGAGTTTAATTGTCAGATGCTGATGTGATAACCCACACAGCAGATGGTGCATCATGGGTTACCACTATAAAGGCACATGGAAAGCTGATATGGTGTTGTTACGGGCTTGACCTCTGATCTCTGACCTCAATGAAGGAGATTGTCATCGATTTCAGGAAGCGTAAAGGAGAACATGCCCCTGTCTACATCAACAGAGACGAAGTAGAAAGGGTCGAGAGCTTCACGTTTTTAGGTGTCCAGATCACCAACAACCTGTCCTGGTCCCCCCATGCCGACACTATAGTTAAGAAAGCCCACCAACACCTCTACTTTCTCAGAAGACTAAGGAAATTTGCCATGTCAGCTACGACTCTCACCAACGTTTACAGATGTACCATAGAAAGCATTCTTTCTGGGTGTATCACAGCTTGGTATGGGCTCCTGCTCTGTCTAAGGCTTCAAGGAACTACAAAAGGTCGTGAATGTAGCCCAATCCATCACGCAAACCAGCCTCCCATCCATTGACTTTATCTACACTTCCCGCTGCCTCGGGAAAAGCAGCCAGCATAATTAAGCACCCCACGCACCCCGGACATTCTCTCTTCCACCTTCTTCCATCAGGAAAAAGGTACAAAGGTCTGAGGTCACGTACCAACCAACTCAAGAACAGCTTCTTCCCTGCTGCCATCAGACTTTTGAATGGACCTAACTTGCATTAAGTTGCATTAAGCTGATGTTTCTCTCCACCCTAGCTATGACTGTAACACTACGTTCTGCACCCTCTCCTTTCCTTCTCCCCTATGTGCTCTATGAACGGTATGCTTTGTCTGTGTAGCGCGCAAGAAACAATACTTTTCATTGGATCCCAATACATGTGACAATGATAAATCAAATCAAGTTGATCTTTCTCTACACCCTAGCTATGACTGTAACACTACATTCTGCACTCTCTCCTTTCCTTCTCTATGAACAGTATGCTTTGTCTGTATAGCGTGCAAGAAACAATACTTTTCACTGTATCCCAATACATGTGACAATAATAAATCAAATATTAAGCTGATCTTTCTCTGCACCCTATCTGTAACTGTCGCATAATATTTTGCACCCTCTCCTTCTCTATGAACGGTATGCTTTGTCTGTATAGCGCGCAAGAAACAATAGTTTTCACTGTATCCCAATACATGTGACAATAATAAATCAAATCAAATCAAAACCGGATCAAAGAAGACCTTTGGAGCTCACTTCCGGAGGAGGATGGCCAGTTTCCTTCCTGTGGGTCCAGCACTGGATTATGGAGTTGCTGGGAGAGATATTGGAAAAATTGCAGGTTGGTGGAGAAAGATATATTAATTAAAAATAAAAATATAATATGAAGCAAAGGACACTGGCAGGAAAAGAAGGGCAAGCAATGTTCTCCATGATAATTAAAGAATAAAGAACAAAGAAAATGACAGCACAGGAACAGGCCCTTCGGCCCTCCAAGCCTGCACCGACCGTGCTGCCCGACTGAACTAAAACCCCCGACCCTTCTGGAGACCAACCGCCTGTATCCCTCTCTTCCCCATCTGTTCATGTGTCTATCCAGATAAGTCTTAACTGTCGCTAACGTAACTGCCTCATCCACCTCACTTGGCAGCGCATTCCAGGCCCCCACCACCCTCTGTGTAAAAAACTTCCCCCGCACATCTCCACTGAACCTTTCCCCCCTTATCTTGAACTTGTTCCCCTTGTAATTGTCATTCCTTCCCTGGGAAAAAGCTTCCAACTGTTCACCCTATCCATACCCCTCATAATTTTATAAACTTCTATCCGGTCACCCCCTCAGCCTCCGTCTTTCCAGGGAGAACAATCCCAGTTTATTCAATCTCTCCTCATAGCTAATGCCCTCCATACCAGGCAACATCCAAAGAACAAGAACAAAGAACAATACAGCACAGGAACAGGCCCTTCGGCCCTCCAAGCCCGCGCCGCTCCCCGGTCCAGGATTGAATCCTGAATCCAGGATCCCCGCCCAATTTTCCAGCCTATCTACATACCAATATCCTATCCACCGAGCTGTCCCTCACAGCTACGATGCTTTGTTCATTACAACCTATTAACTCACCCCCACCCCCCCATTCCAGACCATGTGATCTCCAGGGAGAGGCGAAAACCCAGAGTGAAAAACCCCAGGGCCAATATGGGGAAAAAAAAAAATCTGGGAAATTCCTCTCCGACCCCCTGAGGCGATCGAAACGAGTCCAGGAGATCACAATGGCCCTGATCGGAAAATGCTTCCCAACCCGAGTCATTTCCACTTCCACGAACACCATATGAATTCCCTGCCCCCGAGACAGGTTCCCAACTATCCGCAGTCTCACTCTGTACTGGCACCAGCAAGATGATCATAGAATGAAGCCTTGAAATGAGAAACCAGGAACAATTAGCCCGCGCCGCTCCCTGGTCCAAACTAGACCACTCTTTTGTATCCCTCCATTCCCACTCCGTTCATATAGCTGTCTAGATAAGTCTTAAACGTTCCCAGTGTGTCCGCCTCCACCACCTTGCCCGGCAACACATTCCAGGCCCCCACGACCCTCTGTGTGAAATATGTCCTTCTGATATCTGTGTTAAACCTCCCCCCCTTCACCTTGAACCTATGACCCCTCGTGAACGTCACCACCGACCCGGGGAAAAGCTTCCCACCGTTCACCCTATCTATGCCTTTCATAATTTTATACACCTCTATTTAGTCTCCCCTCATCCTCCGTCTTTCCAAGGAGAACAACCCCAGTTTACCCAATCTCTCCTCATAACCAAGCCCCTCCATACCAGGCAACATCCTGGTAAACCTCCTCTGTACTCTCTCCAAAGCCTCCACGTCCTTCTGGTAGTGTGGCGACCAGAACTGGACGCAGTATTCCAAATGCGGCCGAACCAACGTTCTATACATCTGCAACATCAGACCCCAACTTTTATACTCTATGCCCCGTCCTATAAAGGCAAGCATGCCATATGCCTTCTTCACCACCTTCTCCACCTGTGACGTCACCTTCAAAGATCTGTGGACTTGCACACCCAGGTCCCTCTGCGTCTCTACACCCTTTATGGTTCTTCCATTTATCGTGTAGCTCCTCCCTACATTATTCCCACCAAAATGCATCACTTCGCATTTATCAGGATTGAACTCCATCTGCCATTTCCTTGCCCAAATTTCCAGCCTATCTATATCCTTCTGTAGCCTCTGACAATGTTCCTCACTATCTGCAAGTCCTGCCAGTTTTGTGTCGTCCGCAAACTTACTGATCACCCCAGTTACTCCTTCTTCCAGATCATTTATATAAATCACAAACAGCAGAGGTCCCAATACAGAGCCCTGCGGCACACCACTAGTCACAGGCCTCCAGCCGGAAAAAGACCCTTCCACTACCACCCTCTGTCTTCTATGACCAAGCCAGTTCTCCACCCATCTAGCCACCTCCCCCTTTATCCCATGGGATCCAACCTTTTTCACTAGCCTACCATGAGGGACTTTGTCAAACGCTTTACTAAAGTCCATATAGACAACATCCACGGCCCTTCCTTCGTCAACCATTTTGGTCACTTCTTCAAAAAACACCACCAGGTTAGTGAGGCATGACCTCCCTCTCACAAAACCATGTTGACTATCGTTAATGAGTTTATTCCTTTCTAAATGCGCATACATCCTATCTTTAAGAATCTTCTCCAACAACTTCCCCACCACGGACGTCAAGCTCACCGACCTATAATTACCCGGGTTATCCTTCCTACCCTTCTTAAATAACGGGACCACATTGGCTATCCTCCAATCCTCTGGGACCTCACCTGTGTCCAGTGACGAGACAAAGATTTGCGTCAGAGGCCCAACGATTTCACCTCTCGTCTCCCTGAGCAGCCTTGGATAGATTCCATCAGGCCCTGGGGATTTGTCAGTCTTTATATTCTCTAACAAACCTAACACTTCCTCCTTTGTAATGGAGATTTTCTCCAACGGTTCAACACTCCCCTCCGAGACACTCCCAGTCAACACATCCCTCTCCTTTGTGAATACCGATGCAAAGTATTCATTTAGGATCTCCCCTACCTCTTTGGGCTCCAAGCATAAGTCCCCACTTTTGTCCCTGAGAGGTCCGATTTTTTCCCTAACAACCCTTTTGTTCCTAACGTATGAATAAAATGCCTTGGGATTCTCCTTAATCCTGTCTGCCAAGAACATTTCGTGACCCCTTTTTGCTCTTCTAATTCCCCGTTTGAGTATTTTCCTACTTTCATTATACTCCTCCAGAGCTCCCTCCGTTTTTAGCTGCTTGGACCTAACATACGCCTCTCTTTTCCTTTTGACCAGTCCCTCAATTTCCCTGGTTATCCACGGTTCTCTAATCCTACCCTTCCTATCCTTCTTTTTTACAGGCACATCCTGGTAAACCTTTTCTGTACTCCCTCCAAAGCCTCCACGTCCTTCTGGTAGGGTGGTGACCAGAATTGGACACAGTATTCCAAATGTGGCCTAACCATTTTATAAAACTGTAACATGATTTGCCAACTTTTATACTCGATGCCCTGTCTGATGAAGGCAAGCATGCTTTCTTCACCACCTTTTCCACCTGTGCTGCCACTTTTAAGGATCTATGGACCTGATAAAGAGATCTGTGGATCAGATAATGGAAGGTCATCAGCAGCCTTGGAATTTAGTGAAGAAGGTCCAGCGATCAGTGTATATTCACTGATGGATTGTGGGATCCTTTGCATGGCTTGCTTCAGTTAAAATACTTCATTTTAAGATATTTCTGCCGTTGTAGCTGATGATGCTAAGCTCCAAAACTAACTTGGCCACATTTTAAACTCAGCAGGCATTCTGGGATTCGCTTTATTCTTTGGAAGTAACTTTGCAAACGAGGCTTTCTCACAAGCCAAAACACAAGCTTTCACGGCCTCACAGCTGCAAATTGTTTGTGAAAGTTAGAGACTGTGTGTGCCCAGCAATTTCAATAACACAGACAAGAATTCACATATTGCAGTAACAGTTATCTGTTTAGTTTGTTCGCCCCAGTGTGAGGTTTGAGTTCAAGTCTGTGTCAGGACTGGCTTTAGTAGGTCTTTCTCTCTCTCGCTCTCTCTCCAGTAATCCTTTCTTCACTTCTGTAATGTTAATTTTGAGTTTTATTCAATAAAGAAAATCATCTTAAATTCATACCAAGTGCTGTCTACGTCTATTCTGAGGAATGAATGGACCCTACATGGACGTAGCAAAATAATTTTTGAGTTAGCTGATAGATATGCTCTTAACTCAATCGGCAGCACTCTGTCTCCTGCATCAGAAGGCTGTTTGATCAAGTCCCAAGCCAGTGACTTGAGCACAAAATCTAGTCTGATGCTTCAGTGCAATTGTGAGGGAGTGCTGCACTATTGGGCAGCACGGTAGCACAGTGGTTAGCACTGCTGCCTCACAGCGCCAGGGACCTGGGTTCGATTCCCGGCTCGGGTCACTGTCTGTGTGGAGTTTGCACGTTCTCCCTGTGTCTGCGTGGGTTTCCTTCGGGTGCTCCAGTTTCCTCCCACAGTCCAAAGATGTGCGGGTTTGGTGCATTGGCCATGCTAAATTGCCCCTTAGTGTCCCAGGATGCATAGATTAGCAGTGTAAATATGTGGGGTTACGGGGATAAGGCCGAGGTGGGATTGTTGTCGGTGCAGACGCGATGGGCCGAATGGCCTCCTTCTGCACTGTAGGGATTCTATGATTTCTTCTCTGATATTAGCTGTGTCTCAGATGAGAAGGCACCATCATTCACTTGAGAAATTAAACTGATTTCCCTGTCTGCCTGCTCTCCCTGTCTGGTCATCTTAACTTAACAACTAGGAACAGGAATAGGCCGTCTGGCCCCTCGTGCCTTTTCGTGGACCTCGCTCCACTTACTCGCTCACTCACTGTAACCCTTAAGTTTAAGTTCATTTTTTCGTGTCACAAGTAGGCTTACATTAACACTGCAATGAAGTTACTGTGAAAATCCCCCAGTCGCCACACTCCTGTTCGGGTACACTGAGGGAGAATTTAGCATGGCCAATCCACCTCAGCCGCACGTCTTTCGGGCTGTGAGAGGAAACAGGAGCACCCGGAGGAAACCCATGCGGACACGGGGAGAATGTGCAAACTCCACACAGACAGTGACCCAAGCCGGGAATCGAACCCGTGTCCCTGGCGCTGTGAGGCAGCAGTGCTAACCACTGTGCCACCGTGCCACCCCTTTACTATTCAAAAATCTATCTATCTTAAGCAGAGCAAGGAGTTTTCCTGGTGTCCGAGCTATCATTATTCCCTCACTCAATACCACCTCAGACTATCTCGTCATTCATCTCATTCTCATGGCAACTTGATCAAAACCTTTAAGATCCTAAGGGGTATTGACAGGGTGGACGTGGAGAGGATGTTTCCCCTTGTGGGAGAATCTAGAACGAGGGGTCACTGTTTAAAAATAAGGGGTTAAGATGGGGATGGGGAGAAATGTTTTCTCTCAGAAGGTGGTGAGTCTCTGGAACTCTCTTTCTCAAAGGCATTGGAAGTAGAATCTATTGAGGGCAGAGTGTGACAAGTCTTCATCAGGGACATCTTTTGTTGTCCAATCAAATAAACAAAATCAAATTAACTGAGGGACAACTCAAAAGGAGCAGCTCCCTAAAAGGAGGGAAACCGCCCGAAACAAAAGACAAAGCGGAAAGGAAACTTAAAACATCAAATTAAGATGTGATTGAAGGGGTCAATAATACACCCCCAGTCCCTGCGGTGCCCAGCGGGCAGGGAAGGCAGATCCTTAGTCAGGGAGCTCATATTCCAATAGGCCAACCTCAATGTCCCGATTGAAGTCATTATATAGAGCTAGATAGGCTCTTGATTAAGAAGGGGGTGAAAGGCGATCGTCGGGGGGAGCGGGGGGGGGCGGGGGGGTGCGGGGAACAGGAATGTGAGGTTGAGGTTACAATCAGATCAGTCCATGATCTTATTGAATGCCAGAGCAGGCTCGAAGGGGCTACTTCTGCTCTGAATTCGTATGGTCGTATCTGTTGCTGGTTCGGACTTATTTTTCCATGCTATGATAAGGTGCTGACAAATACAAGTCCTTTTTTGTGAAAGGTTACAGAAATAGATTGAGATTGGAATGTTCTTCAAAGTAACAGGTGTCTGATGCCTTTCTGTACGAAGCAACACTTTTGCCGTTATCTGCTCTGTCACTTTAATTTGCAATGAAACCATGCGCGATTTAAAATGCTTCATTCTCTTTTAATTTAATTGAGTGCGGAATGAATAGCATTATTTCTTAAAAGCTTATCAGCCTTTATATTTGAAATGTTATTAAAAATTAAGCACCAGATGTAACGATAAAGCGATAGACACAGCAGAGGCCTAAATTCCCGCTGAGTTAATGTTCCTTTCCTTTTAATAAAGATGTAAATGAAAAAGAATTAGACATATACATCCGGGAACAGGTTGATGAGACACTTTACAGATTATGGATTGATATGGCCCGTACAAGTTTCTGATGAACCCCATTCCAAACTCATTGTTGTAATTAATGCCCTGAGACTGAGATTGCCAAGACAAATGGCAATCATTTGAGGTAATCATAGAATCATAGAATCCCTACAGTGCAGAAAGAGGCCATTTGGCCCATCGAGTCTGTACCGACCACAATCCCACCCAGGCTCTATCCTTCTAAACCCCCTGACACTAAGAGGAAATCCTATCCAGACCTGTTCCCCTAACTCCAAGTATTTACTCTGCTAATCCCTCTAACCTGCACATCTTGGGACACTAAGGGTTAATTTAGCATGGCCAATCCCCCTAACCTACACATCTTTGGACACTAAGGGGCAACTTAGCATGGCCAATCCACCTAACCTACACATCTTTGGACACTAAGGGTCAGTTTAGCATGGCCAATCCACCTAACCTGCACATCTTGGGACACGAAGGGGCAATTTAGCATGGCCAATCCACCTAACCTACGCATATTTGGACACGAAGGGGCAATTTAGCATAGCCAATCCATCTAACCTACACATCTTTGGACACTAAGGGGCAATTTATCATGGCCAATCTACCTAACCTACACATCTTTGGACACTAAGGGACAATTTAGCATGGCCAATCCACCTAACCTGCACATCTTTGGACACTAAGGGGCAATTTATCATGGCCATTCTACCTAACCTACACATCTTTGGACACTAAGAAACAATTTAGCATGGCCAATCAGCCCAACCTACACATCTTTGGACACGAAGGGGCAATCTAACATGGCCAATCCAGCTAACCTAAACATCTTTGGACACTAAGGGGCAATTTAGCATGGCCAATCCACCTAACCTAGACACCTTTGGACACTAAGGGGCAATTTAGCATGGCCAATCCACCTAACCCGCACATCTTTGATCTGTGGGAGGAAACCGGAGCACCCGGAGGAAACCCACGCAGACACGGGGAGAACGTGCAGACTCCGTAGTGACAGTGACCCGAGGTTGGAATTGAACCCAGGTCCCTGGCGCTGTGAGGCAGCAGTGCTCACCACTGTGCCACCGTGCTGCCCGGAAAGGATGCTTTCTATGGTGTATCTGTAAAAGGAATGTGATAAGAAATGGCAGTCGGCAACTACAGCCTGTGAGAGGCCTTTTGCTACGAATTCATTGGCCATTCTGCTCAGGTTACACTTCTGACACGATTTAAAAGCACTTCCTCCTGAGGAAGCTCATAAAACCTGCGCCATCTGCTGCACGATAGCCAATCAGATCGCTGCTCCCTCGAACATGGAGACCAGTGTGGAAGGAATCGGGAAACGGGGGATAAAATATCTGGTGTTTTAGATGAGCAGCTAATTGGGAGCAGCAGGAATGAACTACAATATTCCACAATGGAACAGATATGATACACAAGGTTGAAAAAGGAGGAAATGAGAATTGAACGGCTGAAGGCAGAGGTTGCACGCAAGCCAATGAGTGACTTATTCTATTCACCTCGTTGATGTGTTGGATAATAATCTACTGCTTCAATGCATATTTTGTTGTCTGAAGGTGGAAGCAATCTTTATTTAGAAGGATAGCGTACTGCAATGGTGGCAGGTTGGCACAGTTGAAGAGCTGGATGAATATCTGGCCACAATCTTGATTGACGTTTATGAAGATAAGTACAGACAGAAAATATGAAATGCAGTGTGGAAATTGCAGTGTTCTGAGCTGCAAGTACCTTGCCAATGTCATTGCACGGAAGGCAAAAGTTGAAGGCTTTGACATCGGATGTAAAGTATATTGTGAGCAGTTTTGGGCCCCATATCTAAGGAAGGATGTGCTGGCCTTGGAAAGGGTCCAGAGGAGGTTTACAAGAATGATCCCTGGAATGAAGTGCTTGTCGTATGAGGAACGGTTGAGGACTCTGGGTCTGTACTCGTTGGAGTTTAGAAGGATGAGGGGGGGATCTTATTGAAGCTTACAGAATACTGCGAGGCCTGGATAGAGTGGACGTGGAGAGGATGTTTCCACTCGTTGGAAAAACTAGAACCAGAGGACACAACCTCAGGACGATCCCTTAAAACAGAGATGAGGAGGAATTTCTTCAGCCAGAGAGTGGTGAATCTGTGGAACTCTTTGCCGCAGAAGGCTGTGGAGGCCGGGTCATTGAGTGTCTTTAAGACAGAGATAGATAGGTTCTTGATTAATAAGGGGGTCAGGGGTTATGGGGAAAAGGCAGGAGAATGGGGATGAGAAAAATATCAGCCATGATCGAATGGCGGAGCAGACTCGATGGGCCGAGTGGCCTAATTCTGCTCCTATGTCTTATGGCCTGATGGATAATTTGGATTCCATCTCTTGTGTGCTTCATTTCCACAGAATCATTGGTCTATGATTTTGTCAGGGAACAAATGGGAATCTGATGTGAGCTTGTTAACCAAGGCACTACAAATGCACAAAAGAGGGAATTCAACCCTTTGGAGTTTTGTTCGACTTATCTTTTCGGGCTGAAATGGGGTGGGGAAGAGTCCACCATTACAGCACAGAGGGAGGCTATTCGGCCGGTTGTGTCCTTGCCAGCTCCCCGCGAGAGCCGCTCAACTAGTCCCGTTCCCTGCTTCTTCACCAGATGCCCTGCAATGTTTCTTTCTCTTCAGAAGAGGGTCTAATTCACTTTTGAAAGCCACAATTGAATCTGCCAGAGGAGGCTGAGGGGATATTTGAGATGTATAAAATTGTGAGGGGCCCGGATAGAGTGGATAGGAAGGGCCGATTTAGAATCATAGGATCCCAACTGTACAGAAGGAGGCCATTCGGCCCATCGAGCCTGCACCGACAACAATCCCACCCTATCCCCGTCACCCCACAAATTTACCCTGCTAATCCCCCCCAAAACTAGGGTCAATTTAGCATGGCCGATCCACCGAACCCGCACATCTTTGGACTGTGGGAGGAAACCCACACAGACACGGGGAGAACGTGCTAACTCTGCACAGGCAGTGACCCAAGCCGGGAATCGAGCCCGGGTCCCTGCCGCTGCAAGGCAGCAGTGCTAACCACTGGGCCACCGTGCAACCCACGCAGACACGGGGAGAATGTGCAGACTCCGCACAGACGGTGACCCAAGCTGGGAATCGAACCCGGGTCCCTGGCGCTGCGAGGCAGCAGTGCTAACCACTGTGCCACCATGCAACCCACGCAGACACGGGGAGAACATGCAGACCCTGCACAGACAGTGACCCAAGCTGGGAATCGAACCTGGGTCCCTGGCGCTGTGAGGCAGCAGCGCTAACCACCATGCCACTGTGCTGCCCTTTACTTTACAGAGAGGTCAGTGGTCAGGGGGACATAGATTTAAAGTGATTCGTCGAAGGATTAGAGGGGAGATGAGGAAAATGTTTTCGTTCAGAGGTTTGTGAGGGATCTGGAACTCACTGCCTGGAAGTGTAAATGAGGCTGAAATCCTCAACTCATTTAAAAGGTGTCTGGATAATCATCTCAAGTGCTCTAACCTGCAGGGCTATGGAACAAAGACTAGAATGTAGGAAAAGGTCGAGGGGGGCTCCTTTTTTGGCTGGTGCAGACACGATGGGCCAAATGGCCTCTTTCTGGGTGGTAAACTTTCTATGATTCTATGATTCCCATCAAGCCTTTCAAGGACCTGTGGTTTGATCCATTGACCAAGAAGAAAGTCTTCGTTGTCCGTTGATAACGACGTTACATTGAATGGAAAGCAGCGTGGGAAATTGAAAAACATTGCTTTGGCCAGCTTGCTGGATGCTTTTCTGAGCTGCAACTCGACCGAAGCACTTTGTTGGGGACAGGATAGAGGAAGCTTTGTCCTGCATCTAACCGCGCTATGCCACATACGGGAGTGTTTGAGTGCTTGAGTGAGGCAAGTGTTCAGTTACCCAGCATGAACACCCTACACCTTACTGAGCTTAATGGAGGTCTAAAGGAGCCAGTTGCAGACAAATATGTTCCGAATAATCTCCAAAGCCAGCAATCCAGTGCTCTGTTTGACACAGATTGGTGAAAGAGGGCAATTATTAAATATTTATTTGTTCATGGGACATGGGCGTCGCTGGCGAGGCCAGCATTTATTGCCCATCCCTAATTGCCCTTGAACTGAGTGGCATGCTAGGCCAGTTCAGAGAGCAGTTGAGAGTCAACCACATTGCTGTGGCTCTGGAGTCACATGTCGGCCAGACCGGGTAAGGACGGCAGATTTCCTTCCCTAAAGGACATCAGAAGAATCATAGAATCTCTACAGTGCACAAGGAGGCCGTTTGACCCATCAAATCTGCACGGACCACAATCCCACCCAGGCCCTATTCCTGTAACCCCACATATTTACCCTGCTAATTCCCCTGATACTAAGGGGCAATTTAGCATGGCCAATCCACCTAACTCGCACTTCTTTGGACATTAAGGGAGAATTTAGCATGGCCAATCCACCTAATCTACACATCTTTGGGAAAATTTAGCATGGCCAATCTACCTAACCTACATATCTTTGGACACTAAGGGACAATTTATCATGGCCAATCTACCTAACCTACACATCTTTGGACACTAAGGGGCAATTTAGCATGACCAATCTACCTAACCTACACATCTTTGGACACTAAGGGGCAATTTAGCATGGCCAATCTACCTAACCTACACATCTTTGGACACTAAGGGGCAATTTAGCATGACCAATCTACCTAACCTACACATCTTTGGACACTAAGGGGCAATTTAGCATGGCCAATCTACCTAACCTACATATCTTGGGACACTAAGGGGCAATTTAGCATGGCCAATCTCCCTAACCTCCACATCTTTGGACACTAAGGGGAAATTTAACATGGCCAATCCACCCGACCCACACAT
Organism: Mustelus asterias; assembly: GCF_964213995.1. NCBI lineage: Eukaryota > Metazoa > Chordata > Chondrichthyes > Carcharhiniformes > Triakidae > Mustelus > Mustelus asterias. The sequence continues at coordinate 9,191,725 of NC_135834.1, read as the reverse complement.
CTTTGGACACTCAGGGACAATTTATCATGGCCAATCCACCAAACCCACAGGAACCTCCTGTTTCCTCCCGCTTTGGGCTGTGGGAGGAAACCAGAGCATCCGGAAGAAACCCATGCAGACACAGGGAGAATGTGCAAACTCCACACAGACAGTGACCCAAGCCAGGAATCGAACCTGGATCCCCGGCGCTGTGAGGCAGCAGTGCTAACCACTGTGCCACCATGCTGCCCTTTTGCTGAAAGAATTTTGTCTGCCTCAGAGCCTAATTATTGGATGAGCCTCAACTGAACGCCATCTGCTTCCATGGTGCACATTGTTAGTTCAACTGTGCTGGTAAACACCTTTATGTTGTAACTACGGATTGACATGCTAAGTGAACTTCTATTGTTCCACATTCTTTTCTCCGAAATATTTCCTGTCATGGGGTGGGGTCGTATTGTGGGCTAGATCCTTCTCCATTTTTCCAGTGGGGTTCCCGAAGGCTCAGTATCAACTCTCCTGCTTTTTGGATGTAAAGGGACATTGGTGAACCAGATGGGTCATCAGGTAGATTCTTAATTCCAGATTTTTTTTATTGAATTCAAATTCCACCATCTGCCGTGGTGGGATTCGAACCCGGGTCCCCCAGAACGTTAGCTGAGTTTCTGGATTCATAGTCCAGCGATAATGCCACTAGGCCATCGCCTCCCGGTTTGTGTACTGTTGTCCTTGTTCACTGGCAAGGCAAGTGTCACAGAGATTAGCCGGGTCAATATATGGGGTTACGGGAATAGGGCCTGGGTGGGGTTGTGGTTGGTGCAGACTCGATGGGCCGAATGGCCTCCTTCTGGTTTGAGACTAGCCAAACTAACTGCCGGGTGGTAGAGACAGCAGACTGCCATCTCGTCATCCTGGGTTTGATTCAAGCCCCAGGAATGGTGGGCAATGGAGCCACACAACAGACTTGCCTCTGGTGGCTTGGTTTTGTCTGTAACGCCTTACATGAAAACTGGTAAACAAATTCTAGAATTTCCACCAGAAGTATGTTCATATCAAAGCCGACAATGGGGTGGCACGGTGGCACAGTGGTTAGCACTGCTGCCTCACAGCGCCAGGGACCTGGGTTCGATTCCCGGCTTGGGTCACTGCCTGTGCGGAGTCTGCACGTTCTCCCCGTGTCCGCGTGGGTTTCCTCCGGGTGCTCCGGTTTCCTCCCACGGTCCGAAAGATGGGCTGGTTAGGTGCATTGGCCGTGCTAAATTGCCCCTTAGTGTCAGCAAGTTAGTGGGGCTAATGGGTAGGGGATAGGTGGGATTGTGGCCGGTGCGAACTAGATGGGCTGAATGGCCACCTTCTGCAACATAGGGATTCCATGATTCTATCAATGTGAAGTGCATAGCCGCAAACAGCATTGTGCTTTGGAGCCCACACAAACAATGGAAATATTGGATCATAATAACACTTAATGAATGCGGTAAAAGGTACTGTAACTCCTTGAGAAGGACAAATGGGGCCTTTTTCTTTTGACCCTTTATTCTGCAATATTAAATAGACGATCTTGAAGCCAGTAATACAAGATAGACAAAATGCGTGTCAAGAAATTGCACTGGTGCCCTGTAATTGCTTGGTAAGCACGGATTGAAGAATAAAGGCTCTATTATGAAGTGAGAAAGGACCTGAGGAAATTGTCCCTATGTTTCTGAAGGTCCTCGATCTTGAAACATCTCAATAGGTGCTGATGTACGTGTGGCTAAGTGGTATTTACTCTCTCTGTTGTGTTTGCGAAGGGCATTTGTCATTCCGAGTTATTTGGAAACCAGCCTTTGAAATTGAATAAACGACACACTCTCCTCGATGAAACACAGTAAAGAGAACCTGCGAACATGCTTTCCATTTAGTCCTTTTGTGGTTTTATCTCCGCCCCCCCCCCCCCGCCGCCCCTCTCTGCAACCCGTTTGCATGTTTTTTCGCTTTGTGACTAAGAATTTGATTCTCCTCAAATTGACACAAACAAAATGGTGGCACATTCATTGGTCCATGGAATGAAGACCTTAGAAAAGGTCCAGAGGAGGTTCACAAGAATGATCCCTGGAATGAAGAGCTTGTTGCATGAGGAACTGTTGAGGACTCTGGGTCCGTACTCATTGGAGTTTAGAAGGATGAGGGGGGATCTTATTGAAACTTACAGGATACTGCGAGGCCTGGATAGAGTGGACTTGGAGAGGATGTTTCCACTAGTAGGAAAAACTAGAACCAGAGGACACAACCTCAGGCTAGAGGGACGATCCTTTAAAACAGAGATGAGGAGGAATTTCTTCAGCCAGAGAGTGGTGAATCTGTGGAACTCTTTGCCGCAGAAGGCTGTGGAGGCCAGGTCATTGAGTGTCTTTAAGACACAGATAGATAGGTTCTTGATTAATAAGGGGATCGGGGTTATGGGGAAAAGGCAGGAGGATGGGCATGAAAAAAATATCAGCCATGATTGAATGGTGGAGCAGACTCGATGGGCCGAGTGGCCTAATTCTGCTCCCAATGGTCTTATGGTCTAAATACGAACATAACATTCTTGGGCATTTAACATTACAAAATGGACGTTTTACCACAGGATTGGACAACATTTTCCTTCCCATGTCTCTCCCCCAACAATCTAGACCATGCATTGGAGAGACACATCACAACAATGCTTATTTCTATTACCCGACCAACTAAGTATTCACAGATATCAATAAAAGTGTTGCTAAAGTCTCAGCCAATCACTTACTTGCTCACTGTTATGCTGGATGAAACAATAGAGAAAAAAGCACATTACTTTATGGAATCCCTACAGTGCGGAAGGAGGCCATTCGGCCCATCGAGTCTGCAGCGACCACAATCCCACCCAGGCCCCATCCCCGTAACCCCACACATTTCCCCTGCTAATCCCCCTGACACTAAGGATCAATTTAGCATGGCCAATCCCCCTAACCCGCACATCTTTGGACACTAAGGGGCAATTTAGCATGGCCAATCCACCTAACCTGCACATCTTTGGACACTAAGGCGCAACTTAGCATGGCCAATCCATCTAATCTACAGATCTTTGGATGCTAATGGGCAATTTAGTATGGCCAATCCACCTAATCTGCACATCTTTGGACACGAAGGGGCAATTTAGCATGGCCAATCCACCTAACCTACACATCTTTGGACACTAAGGGATAATTTAGCATGGCCAATCCACCTAACCTACACATCTTTGGACACCAAGGGATAATTTAGCATGGCCAATCCACCTAACCTACACATCTTTGGACACCAAGGGATAATTTAGCATGGCCAATCAACCTAACCTGCACATGTTTGGCCTTTGGAAGGAAACCAGACCACCTGGAGGAAACCCAAGCAGAGAACGTTCAGACTCGGCACCAGACGGTGACCTGAGGCCGGAATTGAACCCTGGACCCTGGCGCTGTGAGGCAGCAGCGCTAACCACTGTGCCACCCATTACTTCCACTGCAGACATTCACCTTTTTAAATAAGTCTTTCTTAAGACTTCCCAGTTTTTCTTTCCTTAGGCTTGAGGTGCCCATAAGAAAGCATTCTCTGGAGGAGTAGCAACTGGCCATTTCGGCTTTTAACTGTCAATATGTCAAGCCTCCAATACAAGCTTCCATTATTGATGGAAAATTACACACCTGGCTTCCTGTGTAACGGATTACACATCTCAGGATTATAAATACCTGGAAGTGTGAAATGCTGCCAGATTTGTTTGGAACAAACTGCAAGGTGAGAATAGACCAAAGTCCATTTAAGAACTTAAATGAACTAGGGGCAGGAGTAGGCCATTCAGCCCCTCAAGCCTGCTCCGCCATTCAATATGATCATTTGATTTATTATTGTCATATGTATTGGGATACAGTGAAAAGTATTGTTTCTTGCGCACTGTACAGACGCGGTCAAGTCTGCACTGACCACAATCCCACCCAGGCCCTAGCCCCATAACCCCATGCATTTGCCCTAGCTAACCCCCCCTGGCAGTAAGGGGCAATTTAGCACGGCCAATCCACCTAACCCGCACATCTTTGGACTGTGGGAGGAAACCGGAGCACCCGGAGGAAACCCACGCCGACACGGGGAGAACGTGCAAACTCCACACAGACAGTCATCCGAGGCTAGAATTGAACCCGGGTCCCTGGTGCTGTGAGGCAGCAGTGCTAACCACTGTGCCACCGTGCCACACATTTGAGAAAGAAAAATATTAACTGGCAGGACTTAAGAATTGCTGCAGTGTCAGAGGTGCTGGGTGGAATTCTCCCCAAAAAGATTCTAAGTGCCGAATTCGCGGGAAAACTGGAGTAATTCACGCTTGTTTTTTCAGTGGGAGTTCACACGTGAATCTCCCACACTCTGCGCAATGCAGAGGCCACCAGTGTGAATCTCATTAGATTTCAGGAGGCGGGGCCTATTCCTGCGGGGGAGGCTGAGACCAGCGGGACTCTGCACATGCGCAGTGGCCCCGAACTGTCAGCCTCCCGCTTGCTGGCCAGCTCGATCGCTGCCCAGCCCGGAACCTCCGCAGTGCTCCTCCCCCACAAACCCCCACGGCCCAATCACGGCCTCCCCGACCATTCCCGGCCAGCCTTGAACCACCCCCCCGCCCCAGACCGCCCTGATCTCCAGCCCCCCTGCAGTGCCAATCACCCCCACCCCACCACCACAGGCAGACCGCCCCCCTCGGCAAACCCTCCCCCCGCAGCCCGCCCCGATTACTAGCCTCCCTCCTAGCCCCATTGATCCCAATGGCAGGGTGGCAGCCACCAATCGCCCACTAGGCCCTGCCCCCAACAGGTCCCGTCCCCTTGACACTGCCCCATGCCCAGTGGGCAGTGCCAAGGTGCACCCTGGGCATGGGCGCTTTGACCCTTGGGCAGTGCCAGGGGCACAGGCTGACACTGCCATGGTGCCCATGCCCAGGGGGCACCACCCCCACCTGGCTGCCTGACCCCTGGGGGGCCCCAGTTGCTCCCCTTTCACCCCAATGGGGTCGGGGAGCTACTCTCAACCCCATATCGGGGTGGGAGAATTGCCCCCCCGCCCACGTCTTTCAGATCACATCTTAACCTTAGGCCGTGTCTTCCCCCACAGGTGGATGTAAAAGATCCCATGGCACCATTTTGAAGAGCAGGCACTTCTCCCCAGTGGACCGGAACTTCCAAGCTCCAGGGAGGTGTAACTGAACCAAAAATGCACTGGGGAACCACTCACACCCCACAACCACCACCGCGCAACCACTCAAACTCAGAACATTCCTGAATCTTGTGTTGTGTATTACCAAAACAGCTAGAGTTCCCTTGGCCGCACTTCAGTGCTTTGGTCTATGGATCAGCCTAGATTCAGAGGTTTGATGCAGCCAGGGAGGAGTGTAGGGGCTGGAGGAGGTTACAGAGATAGGGAGGGGTGTAGGGGCTGGAGGAGGTTACAGAGATAGGGAGGGGTGTAGGGGCTGGAGGAGGTTACAGAGATAGGGAGGATGTAGGGGCTGGAGGAGGTTACAGAGTTAGGGAGGGGTGTGGGGGCTGGGGGAGGTTACAGAGCAAGGGAGGGGGCGTAGGGGCTGGAGGAGGTTACAGAGATAGGGAGGGGTGTAGGGGCCGGAGGAGGTCACAGAGATACGGAGGGGTGTAGGAGCTGGAGGAGGTTACAGAGATAGGGAGGGGGTGTAGGGGCTGGAGGAGGTTACAGAGAAAGGGAGGGGGTGTAGGGACTGGAGGAGGTTGCAGAGATAGGGAGGGGGTGTAGGGGCTCTTATAGGTTACAGAGATAGGGAGGGGTGTAGGGGGCTGGAGGAGGTCACAGAGGTAGGGAGGAGTGTGGGGGGTTGGAGGAGGTTACAGAGATAGGGAGGGGTGTAGAGGCTGGAGGATGTTACAGATATAGGGAGGGGTGTAGGGGCTGGAGGAGGTTACAGAGATAGGGAGGGGGTGTAGGGGCTCTAGGAGATTGCAGAGATAGGGAGGGGTGTAGGGGGCTGGAGGAGGTTACTGAGATAGGGAGGGGGTATAGGGGGCTGGAGGAGGTTACACAGATAGGGAAAGGGTGTAGGAGGCTGGAGGAGGTTACAGAGATAGGGAGGGGTGTGGGGGCTGGAGGAGGTTACAGAGATAAGGAGGGGTGTAGGGGGCTGGAGGGGGTTACAGAGATAGGGAGGGGTGTAGGGGGCTGGAGGAGGTTACAGAGATAGGGAGGAGTGTAGGGGGCTGCAGGAGGTTACAGAGATAGGGAGGGGTGTAGGGACTAGGGGAGGTTACAGAGATAAGGAGGGGTGTAGTGGCTGGAGGAGGTTACAGAGATAGGGGGGGGTGTGGGGGCTGGAGGAGGTTACAGAGATAGGGAGGGGGTGTAGGGACTAGAAAAGGTTACAGAGATAGGGAGGGGTTGTAGGGACTAGGGGAGGTTACAGAGATAAGGAGGGGCGTAGGGGCTGGAGGAGGTTACAGAGATAGGGAGGGGTGTGGGGGCTGGAGGAGGTTACAGAGATAAGGAGGGGTGTAGGGGGCTGGAGGGGGTTACAGAGATAGGGAGGGTTGTAGGGGGCTGGAGGAGGTTGCAGAGATAGGGAGGGGTGTAGGGGGCTGGAGGAGGTTACAGAGATAGGGAGGGGTTGTAGGGACTAGGGGAGGTTACAGAGATAGGGAGAGGGTGTAGGGGGCTGGAGGAGATTACAGAGATAGGGAGGGGTGTGGGTGGGCTGGAGGAGGTTACAGAGATAAGGAGGGGCGTAGGGTCTGGAGGAGGTTACAGAGATAGAGAGGGGTGTCGGGGCTGGAGGAGGTTACAGAGATAAGGAGGGGCGTAGGGTCTGGAGGAGGTTACAGAGTTAGGGAGGGGTGTAGGGGCTGGAGGATGTTACAGAGATAGGGAGGGGTATAGGGGGCTGCAGGAGGTTGCAGAGATAGGGAGGGGTGTAGGGGGCTGGAGGAGGTTACAGAGATAGGGAGGGGTTGTAGGGACTAGGGGAGGTTACAGAGTTAGGGAGGGGGTGTAGGGGGCTGCAGGAGGTTACAGAGATAGAGAGGGGTGTAGGGGCTGGAGGAGGTTGCAGAGATAGGGAGGGGTGTAGGGGCTGGAGGGGGTTGCAGAGATATGGAGGGGTGTAGGGGCTGGAGGGGGTTGCAGAGATAGGGAGGGGTGTAGGGGCTGGAGGGGGTTACAGAGATAGGGAGGGGTGTAGGGGGCTGGAGGAGGTTACCGAGATAGGGAGGGGTGTAGGGGGCTGCAGGAGGTTACAGAGTTAGGGAGGGGTGTAGGGGCTGGAGGGGGTTACAGAGATAGGGAGGGGTGTAGGGGGCTGGAGGAGGTTACAGAGATAGGGAGGGGTGTAGGGGGCTGCAGGAGGTTACAGAGTTAGGGAGGGGTGTAGGGGGCTGGAGGAGGTTACAGAGTTAGGGAGGGGTGTAGGGGGCTGCAGGAGGTTACAGAGATAGGTAGGGGTGCAAGGGCTGGAGGAGGTTACAGAGTTAGGGAGGGGTGTAGGGGGCTGGAGGAGGTTACAGAGTTAGGGAGGGGTGTAGGGGCTGGAGGGGGTTGCAGAGATAGGGAGGGGTGTAGGGGGCTGGAGGAGGTTACAGAGATAGGGAGGGGTGTAGGGGGCTGCAGGAGGTTACAGAGATAGGGAGGGGTGTAGGGGGCTGGAGGAGGTTACAGAGATAGAGAGGGGTGTAGGGGGCTGGAGGAGGTTACAGAGATAGGGAGGGGTGTAGGGGGCTGCAGGAGGTTACAGAGATAGGGAGGGGTGTAGGGGGCTGGAGGAGGTTACAGAGATAGGGAGGGGTGTAGGGGGCTGCAGGAGGTTACAGAGATAGGGAGGGGTGTAGGGGGCTGGAGGAGGTTACAGAGATAGGGAGGGGTGTAGGGGGCTGCAGGAGGTTGCAGAGATAGGGAGGGGTGTAGGGGGCTGCAGGAGGTTACAGAGATAGGGAGGGGTGTAGGGGACTGGAGGAGGTTACAGAGTTAGGGAGGGGTGTAGGGGGCTGGAGGAGGTTACAGAGATAGGGAGGGGTGTAGGGGGCTGCAGGAGGTTGCAGAGATAGGGAGGGGTGTAGGGGGCTGCAGGAGGTTACAGAGATAGGGAGGGGTGTAGGGGGCTGGAGGAGGTTACAGAGATAGGGAGGGGTGTAGGGGGCTGGAGGAGGTTACAGAGATAGGGAGGGGTGTAGGGGGCTGGAGGAGGTTACAGAGATAGGGAGGGGTGTAGGGGGCTGCAGGAGGTTGCAGAGATAGGGAGGGGTGTAGGGGGCTGCAGGAGGTTACAGAGATAGGGAGGGGTGTAGGGGGCTGGAGGAGGTTACAGAGTTAGGGAGGGGTGTAGGGGGCTGGAGGAGGTTACAGAGATAGGGAGGGGTGTAGGGGGCTGGAGGAGGTTACAGAGATAGGGAGGGGTGTAGGGGGCTGGAGGAGGTTACAGAGATAGGGAGGGGTGTAGGGGGCTGGAGGAGGTTACAGAGATAGGGAGGGGTGTAGGGGGCTGGAGGAGGTTACAGAGATAGGGAGGGGTGTAGGGGGCTGCAGGAGGTTACAGAGATAGGGAGGGGTGTAGGGGGCTGGAGGAGGTTACAGAGATAGGGAGGGGTGTAGGGGGCTGCAGGAGGTTACAGAGATAGGGAGGGGTGTAGGGGGCTGGAGGAGGTTACAGAGATAGGGAGGGGTGTAGGGGGCTGCAGGAGGTTACAGAGATAGGGAGGGGTGTAGGGGGCTGGAGGAGGTTCCAGAGATAGGGAGGGGTGTAGGGGGCTGCAGGAGGTTGCAGAGATAGGGAGGGGTGTAGGGGGCTGGAGGAGGTTACAGAGTTAGGGAGGGGTGTAGGGGGCTGGAGGAGGTTACAGAGTTAGGGAGGGGTGTAGGGGGCTGCAGGAGGTTACAGAGATAGGGAGGGGTGTAGGGGGCTGGAGGAGGTTACAGAGATAGGGAGGGGTGTAGGGGGCTGGAGGAGGTTACAGAGATAGGGAGGGGTGTAGGGGGCTGGAGGAGGTTACAGAGATAGGGAGGGGTGTAGGGGGCTGGAGGGGTTACAGAGATAGGGAGGGGTGTAGGGGGCTGCAGGAGGTTACAGAGATAGGGAGGGGTGTAGGGGGCTGGAGGAGGTTACAGAGATAGGGAGGGGTGTAGGGGGCTGGAGGGGTTACAGAGATAGGGAGGGGTGTAGGGGGCTGGAGGAGGTTACAGAGTTAGGGAGGGGTGTAGGGGCTGGAGGGGTTACAGAGATAGGGAGGGGTGTAGGGGGCTGGAGGAGGTTACAGAGATAGGAAATTAAAAGCACGACTGCCTTCACCCTGCCCAGTGAGTGCAGTCTGAAGAACAAGCACACATTCTCCAGCCTGATCCTGGGAGAATACAGCATCAGGGATAGAATATCCTGCTGTGAGCGCTGCTGCTTGCTGACTTTGCTTGTAATGTCGGAATGTAGATGCAGGAACGCAGGGGGGAAGAACTCCCCAGGCTTTGTTAATTCAAAGGACTAAGGCAGTAAACTGTTAATGGCAACCTGAGTCATGGCACACTGCAACAAATCCAGTTTTATAATGTGATGCGCTGAGATAAATTTGATGTGTCGTCTTATCTGTGGTGGCTGTAAATGGATTTAAACCTTTGATGTATGTTTTTTTTAAAAAAGTGTTTATTCCATCGAACACTGATGTTCGCTTTCACGGTCGGTCCTGAAAAAAAACTTTTTTGCCTTTCAAAGTCTGTGACCTAAGTCCTTGGGGGAGAACTGACAAGGGTGCATTAAACTGCAAAATCTACTGAACAACCTTTTTGCCCTTTCACACAGATTTATTTTCAACGAAAAAAGAAAAGTCATTTGCTTCTCGATGGAAGCCATTTGCCAGTGAAGGTAAATGATGACTCTGTCATGAGCTAAATAACCTCATAAGAAGCACAGCTTCTTTTATTTATCTCGACCAAAGGCACAGTAGCCAAGGGACTGAGTGGAACAGTGTCTTGTCGCACTATCTCCTCGTCCCCATCATTTCGTTTTAAATACGGATCAGAAAGGTGGGATGAAAGTCTCGTATCTGCGATGTCTGTTGAAACATCTTTCACAGGATGCCTTTCGTCATTCGCAATCCCACTACGACTCCAGCGAGCTCACAGCAGAATTCACCCCTGAAATTCGAGGTGGCCACTGACTGACGTAGAATAACTGTGCACAGCTAGGCTCAGATATCTTACTGGGCGGATGATGGTGCAGTGGATGTGGTATTGGATTAGTAATCCAATGTAATGCCCTGTGGGTTCAAATTGGAAATTTAGTTCATAAATTCAATTAATGAATAAAAGTCAAAAGTTGTAAACTACTTTCAGTAATGGTGGTCACAGAATGATCACTGGTTGTCCGAAAGATCCATCTGGATCACTCGCGCCCTTTACAGAAGGAAAGAAATGTTCCGTCCTTACCCAGACTGCGACTCCAGACGCACAGTAATGTGGTTGAGTCTTAGCTACCCATCTAAAATGGCCAAGCAAGCCACTCAGTTGTTTCAAACTACAATGAAAATGGACTGCGGCGTTTCAAGAAAGCAGCTCACCACCACCTTCTCAAGGGGCAATTAGGAATGGGCAATAAATGCTGACCTTATAAGCAACACCCACATCGCGTGTCCAGATCACCAACAACCTGTCCTGGTCCCCCCCATGCCGACACTATAGTTAAGAAAGCCCCACCAACGCCTCTACTTTCTCAGAAGACTAAGGAAATTTGGCATGTCAGCTACAACTCTCACCAACCTCTACAGATGCACCATAGAAAGCATCCTTTCTGGTTGTATCACAGCTTGGTCTGGCTCCTGCTCTGTCCAAAACCGCAAGGAACTACAAAAGGTCGTGAGTGTAGCCCCAATCCATCACGCAAACCAGCCTCCCATCCATTGACTCTGTCTACACTTTCCGCTGCCTCGGAAAAGCAGGCAGCATTATTAAGGACCCCACGCACCCCGGACATTCTCTCTTCCACCTTCTTCCGTCGGGAAAAAGATACAAAAGTCTGAGGTCACGTACTAACTGACTCAAGAACAGCTTCTTCCCTGCTGTTGTCAGACTTTTGAATGGACCTACCTTGCATTAAGTTGATCTTTCTCTGCACCCTAGCTATGACTGTAACACTACATTCTCTCCCTTCCTTCTCTATGAACGGTATGCTTTGTCTGTATAGCGCGCAAGAAACAATACTTTTCACTGTATCCCAATACATGTGATAATAATAAATCAAATCAAATCAAACTGATTTGTTGTCATGGTTTGATTACCCATCCCAGAATGTGGAAAAGTGGGCATAGTGGAAATGCACATCATCAGTGGGACTGTGGGTGAAAAATGGTGTGAATTAAAATATAGCAATGTTTAACATTTATTATTCCTCTGTAAACATTTATCGATTGTAATCCTGCATATCCTCAGCACCCTGTCATATTGTAGTGGTGGGCTACAGACATTAGGTTTAAAGTTGATTTATTAGTGTCAGGAGTAGGCTTACATTAACACTGCAATGAAGTTACTGTGAAAATCCCCTTGTCGCCACGCTCCTGCTCGGGTACACTGAGGGAGAATTTAGCACGGCCAATCCACCTAACCAGCACGTCTTTCAGACTGTGGGAGGAAACGGGAGGAATCCCACTATGACGCTGGGAGAACGTGCAAACTCCTTGCAAGTGACCCAAGCCAGGAATTGAACCGAAGTCCCTGGTGCCGTGAGGCAGCAGTGCTAACCACTGTGCTGTCACGCGCACTGTAAAGCCTCCTGCTCGCAAAGCCCATTGGCACAACCTCCAGAGGTTGTACCTCTAAAACTGTTTGGATTTGTTTGCTTTCCAGATTCTTTGTTCCGGTTTTAAAGAAGAACTTTTATCGGCATAAATCACAAGTACAAATGAACAAAGCTGTAATTAGACAAATGTTTCGAATACTTCCCATTAAAGTTGCTGTGTATTATTTTTCACCGTTAGTGCTTCATCTAACTCTCATTTCCATCCAGCCTTCTGCACTGTACAACGTAAAAGATAGACCAACACATTTTTAAAATTTAATAAGTTTAACTCCCTGTCCAGTTCCCCTGAACGGTGGAAATAGGAGCAGAAGTAGGCCATTCGGCTCCTCAAGCCTGTTCCGCCATTCAATAAGATCATGGGCTGATCTGTTTGTGTTGAGTTCCACATTCCCATCTCTCCCCCTGATAACCTTTCACCCCCCCCCTTTCTGAACAAGAATCTATCTACCTCCGCCTTAAAAATATTCACCCCGCCTCCACAGCCTTCTGAGGCAGAGAGTTCCAAAATTACACAACCCTCTGAGAGAAAAGAATTCTCCTCATCTCCGTCCTAAAAGGGCAACCCCAAATTTTAAATCTGTGCCCCCTCGTTCTGGACTCCCCCACAAGAGGAAATATCCTTTCCACATCCACCTTGTCAAGACCGTTCAGGATCTGAGATACTTCAATCTAGTCGCCTCCCCGCCCTCACTGTTCGAAACTCCAGTGGAAACAAGCCCAGTTTATCCAACCTTTCATAAGAACATAAGAACTAGGAGCAGGAGTAGGCCATCTGACCCCTCGAGCCTGCTCCGCCATTCAATAAGATCATGGCTGATCTTTTCGTGGACTCAGCTCCTTAATTCCTTTACTGTTCAAAAATTTATCTATCTTTGCCTTAAAAACATTCAAAGAGGTAGCCTCAACTGCTTCAGTGGGCAGGGAATTCCACAGATTCATAACCCTTTGTGTGAAGAAGTTCCTCCTCAACTCAGTCCGAAATCTGCTCCCCCTTATTTTGAGGCTGTGCCCTCCTAGTTCTAGTTTCACCCGCCAGTGGAAACAACCTCCCTGCTTCTATCTTATCTATTCCCTTCATAATCTTATATGTTTCTATAAGATCTCCCCTCATTCTTCTGAATTCCAATGAGTACAGCCCCAGTCTACTCAGTCTCTCCTCATAAGCCAACCCTCTCAACTCCGGAATCAACCTGGTGAATCTCCTCTGCAACCTCTCCAGTGTCAGTTCATCCTTTCTCAAGTAAGGAGACCAAAACTGTACACAGGTCTCCAGGTGTGGCCTCACCAGCACCTTATACAGCTGCACCATAGCCTCCCTGTTTTTGAACTCCATCCCTCTAGCAATGAAGGACAAAATTCCATTTGCCTTCTTAATTACTTGCTGCACCTTGGGGAGGCACGGTGGCACAGTGGTCAGCCTCACAGCGCCAGAACTTGGGTCCCGGCTTGGGTCACTGTCTGTGTGGAGTTTGCACATTCTCCCCATGTCTGCGTGGGTTTCCTCCGGCTGCTCCGGTTTCCTCCCACAGTCTGAAAGACGTGCTGGTTAGGGTGCATTGACCTGAACAGGCGCCGGAGTGTGGCGACTAGGGGAATTTCACAGTAACTTCATTGCAGTGTTGATGTGAGCCTCCTTGTGACAAACAAATAAACTTTTCTTTACCTGCAAGCCAACTTTTTTGATTTGATTTGATTTGATTTGATTTATTATTGTCACATGTATTGGGATACAGTGAAAAGTATTGTTTCTTGTTCGCTATACAGACAAAGCATACCATTCATAGAGAAGGAAAGGAGAGGGTGCAGAATGTAGTGTTACAGTCATAGCTAGGGTGTAGAGAAAGATCAGCTTAATGCAAGGTAGGTCCATTCAAAGGTCTGACAGCAGCAGGGAAGGAGCTGTTCTTGAGTCGGTTGGTACGTGACCTCAGACTTTTGTATCTTTTTCCCGACGGAAGAAGGTGGGAAAGAGAATGTCCGGGGTGCGTGGGGGTCCTTAATTATGCTGGCTGCTTTGCCGAGGCAGCGGGAAGTGTAGACAGAGTCAATGGATGGGAGGCTGGTTTGCGTGTTGGACTGGGCTACATTCACAACCTTTCGTAGTTTCTTGCGGTCTTGGGCAGAACAGGAGCCATACCAAGCTGTGATACAACCAGAAAGAATGTTTTCTATGGAGCATCTGTAAAAGTTGGTGAGAGTCGTAGCTGACATGCCAAATTTCCTTTTTGAGATTCAAGCACAAGGAATTTCCTCATAAGACAACCCGCTTATTCCAAGGTACCAATCTAGTAAACCTCCTCTAAACTGCCTCCAATGTATTTACATCCTTCCTTAAATAAGGAGACCAAAACTGCACATAGTATTTGAGATGTGAGGTGGAATTCTCCCAAAAAGATTCTAAAAGACATCACGACAAAACCCATGGAGTGATCCACGCGCTCTGGACCGCAATCCACTGACACTTAGCGCACTGAAAGAGCCGTCATGTGACTAACGCCATCATGGAGTCTCCAGGTGCGTCACCTGCCCGAGGTGGCCACAGCAGTGCACCATTAACAAGTGCTTTCAAACACTGCCTCTGCACTCACAGCCAGTCACACCAGGAAGAGATGGCATCGTGCAGCCCAGCCCCACGGTTCACTGAGGGAGAGCTGGGACGGCTACTGGATGCCATCGAGGGGAGGCAGCCCATCCTGTAGCCCCGGGAGGGAAGGCGACCCTGGAGCAGGGTCTCCAATGCGGCCTGGGAGTCAGTGCCCGTGGCAGTCAGTGCCCGCGGCCTGACACGCGGGAATGGGGGCCAATGCCAGGAGAAGATGAACGACCTCATTCGGGCTGCAAGAGCCTACAGAAATCATCGAAACCAGGAGGAGGTCATTCGGCCCATCGAGTCTGCACAGACAATAATCGCACCCAGGCCCTATCCCCATAACACCACATATCTACCCCTCTAATCCCTCTATCCTACGCATCCCGGGACACTAAGGGGCAATTTAGCATGGCCAGTCCACCTAACCTGCACATCTTTGGACACAAATGGGCAATTTAGCATGGCCAATCCACCTAACCTACACATCTTTGGACACTAAGGGGCACTTTAGCACAGCCAATCCACCTAACCTGCACATCTTTGGACACTAAGGGGCAATTTAGCATGGCCAATCCACCTAACCTGCACATCTTTGGACACTAAGGGGCACTTTAGCACAGCCAATCCACCTAACCCGCACATCTTTGTACACTAAGGGGCAATTTAGCACGGCCAATCCACCTAACCTGCACATCTTTGGACACTAAGGGGGAATTTAACATGGCCAATCCACCTAACCTGCACATCTTTGGACACTAAGGGGCACTTTAGCACAGCCAATCCACCTAACCCACACATCTTTGTACACTAAGGGGCAATTTAGCACGGCCAATCCAGCTAACCTGCACATCTTTGGAGTGTGGGAGGAAACCAGAGCACCCGGAGGAAACCCACGCAGACATGGGGAGAACGTGCAGACTCCGCACAGACAGTGACCCAAGCTGGGGATCGAACCAAGGTCCCTGCCGCTGTGAGGCAGCAGTGCTGCAGTCCCATCCGTCACACCTCGACCCACTCCCCGGACACCCTGCGGCCATCCGGCACCCGACCCCTGAGCATCGTCCTCAAATCCCTCTGGTAAACCCCCGTTACAACACCTGCCTGGCAAGGCATGGTGCCAAGCTACCATGCCCATTACACCCCCTCCCCAGCCTGCCAACTATCAAACTCTCAATATCCTCTTCTGTCTCCTGAGGGGAAGATGCCACACAACCGCAGTGCTGATGTACGTACTGGAATGCCAAAGCTCACTAATCTCTCAAGGGCATCACAGCTGCCTGGAGAATCGGAGAGACGGCATTAATTTATCTTTATTTACCTAAAGCCTGTCAGCTGGCTATTTGCAGATTAATCTTTTTCTAAATGAAATCCAAAATGGGAGGGAAAAAAAATCAGTTTTTAATCATCATATTCTTGTCTTTAAACAATCCGCCTTGACAACATCTGAACAGTGCGTCCAAGATTTCTTTTGTTGGTTCTTTATGTGGGGCCCAATTTCCTTCTTCTGTGCTAAAATTCCACAGGTGCCCGAATGGTACAAGCACAGAAGATGACCATTCGGCCCATTGTCCTTTGTCAGTTAGTTGTCTCCTGATGTGGCGTACATGCACCTTTAAGGGTACGTATCTTAAACCGAGCGAACATTATTCATCTTTGAGGCCAGGCAGCCAATCCCACAACAGGGGCAATCTATCCTCAACTACTCACAGGAGGTTCCTTAGGCTAATAGAGTCATAGAGGTATTGTTACCTCACTTCGTAATCTGGTTAATGAGTTTGGGAAGGTGTTAACTTCTACATTAACGCTTCAAGGTTCATTCACATAAAAACCTGTCATTTGCTTTAAGTGAATAATTAACAAGTTATTTTACTTAACCGGGAACTTTAACGAAACAAGTAACATTTTAATTGAAGGATGGTTTGACTGAAATGCTGTTCAAATAAACACAAGGAACATTCATTACCAAAACAGTAATAACAAAATTTTAGTCACTCTCAAATAAAATACAACCAGGTCTGATAACGTTCGGAAGTTCTTTGGTAGTCATCCGCTGTCTGTAAGCGCTGTCTGATTTGGTACTTTTCGCTGGTTAGAGAGTGATTCATCTTAAGATCTATCTGAAGCTGGCTGAGTTAAGAACCAACTGTTCCAGCTGATTTAACTGCCCCTAATTGCCTTTAACTGCTTCAGAGGATCGGGCCCTGCTTCTGGGGGTTGAACCCCTGGATCCAGAGGATCGGGCCCTGCTTCTGGGGGTTGAACCCCTGGATCGACCACTGTTGGAACTGAACTGAAGGCAGTTGAGTTCCTCTATTATATTCCTGATGACCTATGCATTCTCTATTTCAGGATTGGTTGGATGCTGACGGCAACAGCAAATTCAAATCTGATAGGTTCCCTTGAGCTGAGTGTCTTCTTTAAACTCATAGGCTAACAAAAGGCAAAAACCTGCAGAGCCTGTTACCAAGGCAACCCTGTTGTCTGGTCCTTGAAACAAATGTTGCAACTTAGAGTCTGCGTGTACTCTGCATTTTAAATATCTCAGCACTGAATAAAACCAACTTTTAAAGGGACTGACACAAAACCAGTTTTTAAAGGGACCACGCACTGTTGTTTCCCCTCTAGTATTTTACATTCTTTACATCTTTATGATCTCAACTTCACAACACGATACAGCACAGAAAAGGCCTTTCGGCCCATCGAGTCTGCACCAACAATAGCTACCACTAAAGGCGCGCTAATCCCATTTTCCAACACTGGACCATATCCTTGAATGTTCTGATATTTCAAGTGCTCGTCCAGATATTTTTTAAAGGTTGTAAGGTTTCCGGCCTCCGCTACCTTCCCAGGCAGCGCATTCCAGATTCCCACCACCCTCTGAGTGAAAAAGATTTTTCTCAAATCCCCTCTGAATCTTCTGCCCCTCACCATAAAACTATTCCCCTCATGATTGACCCCTCAATAGCCCAGGCACTTTATAAATTCATTCGTGGGATTTGGACACCACTGGCAAAGCCAACACATGTTGCCCATCCCCTGAACATAGTTAAGAGTCAACCACATTGCTATGAGTCAGACCAGGTAAGGACAGCAAATTGCCTTTCCTAAAGGACATTAGTGGCACGGTAGCACAGTGGTTAGCACTGTTGCCTCACAGCGCCAGGGACCCGGGTTCGATTCTGGCTTCAGGTCACTGCCTGTGTGGAGTTTGCACATTCTCCTGTGTCTGCTTGGGTTTCCTCCAGGTGCTCCGGTTTCCTCCTATAGTCCAAAGATGTGCCGGTTAGGTGGATTGGCCATGCTAAATTGACCCGAGTATCAGGGGGATTAGCAGGGTAAATATGCGGGTTTAGGGAAATAGGGCCTGGGTGGGATTGTGGTTGGTGCAGACTCGATGGGCTCAATGGCTCCTTCTGCACTGTAGGGATTCTATGATTCTAGTCAACCAGATGGGTTTTTATCAATTAATGATCATTTCATGGTCACTGTTACTGAGACGAGCTTTCAATTCCATATTCATATCAATTTGAACCTGTGTCTCCAGAGCATTACCTGGGCCTCTGGATTACTAGTCCAGTGGCAGTGCCACTATGCCACAATCTCCCCGCAGTACTCCTCCTTCCAGCTGGGATCGGCTACTTCAGACTATCTGTGAAAACCTCAAGCACCCTGCAGACTTGGAGGGTGCACAGGGAATTTAGGGAAGGAAGATCGCGCGCGAGATTTTCCAGCCCCGCTCGAGCGAGACCGGAAAGTCCCGCTCCAGGTGAACGGACATTTCCATTGTCCGCTCCTCCCCCGTTCCGATTCCCGTGGCAGGCGAGGCAGTAGAATTCCGGCGCACATCATCCATAACTCACTCAATTTCATATTCGTCACTTGGATGGGCGAAATCACGTCTGCCCGATTTTCCTGCCGATACTTTATCCACGTGAGGCCTTTCTTTCCAGAAAACATACTTTGCTCGTAAAATTTGTAAAAGCACATCACAGCTCAAATTTGACGTCACATACAAGTGCAATACAGGTGAATTTCTTTCAATAATGTACTCATTCCTGGGATGAGGGGCTTATCTAATGAAGAAAGATTGGGCCTATACCCATTGGAGTTTAGAAGAATGAGAGGCGATCTCATCAAACTATATAAGATCCTGAGGGGATTTGATAGGGTGGATACAGAAGGAGGATGTCCCCTCCCTTGTGGGGGAGGCTAGAACCAGGGGAGCACAGTTTAAGAATAAGAGATCGGCAGGGGTGGTGGATGAGGGGGTCCAAACTACGTAGGCCGTGGTTTTGTATTGGTCCTGATGTCCAGTTTCATGAACTTTTTGATTAGATTTGATTTATTATTGTCACATGTATTGGGATACAGTGAAAAGTATTGTTTCTTGCGCGCTATACAAACAAAGCATGCCGTTTATAGAGTACATAGGGGAGAAGGAAAGGAGAGTGTGCAGAATATAGTGTTACAGTCATAGCTAGGGTGTAGAGAAAGATCAGCTTAATATTTGATTTATTATTGCCACATGTATTGGGATACAGTGAAAAGTATTGTTTCTTGCACGCTATACAGACAAAGCATGCCGTTCATAGAGGACATAGGGGAGAAGGAAAGGAGAGTGTGCAGAATATAGTGTTACAGTTACAGATAGGGTGTAGAGAAAGATCAGCTTAATATTTGATTTATTATTGTCACATGTATTGGGATACAGTGAAAAGTATTGTTTCTTGCACGCTATACAAAGTGTGACAGGGTGCTGAGGATATGCAGGATTACAATCGATAAATGTTTACAGAGGAATAATCAGTCCCACAGATGATGCGCATTTCCACGATGCCCACCCTGTACTTTCCACATTCTGGGATAGGTCATCAAACCATGACAACAAGTCAACTTGATTTGATTTGATTTATTATTGTCACATGTATTGGGATACAGTGAAAAGTATTGTTTCTTGCGCACTGTACAGACAAAGCATACCATTCACAGAGAAGGAAAGGAGATTGTGCAGAATATAGCGATAGAGTCAGAGCTAGGGTGTAGAGAAAGATCAGCTTAATATCTGATTTATTATTGTTACAAGTATTGGGATACAGTGAAAAGTATTGTTTCTTGAATGCTAGACAGGCAAAGCATACCGTTCATAGAGAAGGAAAGGAGAGAGTGCAGAATGTAGTGTTACAGTCATAGCTAGGGTGTAGAGAAAGATCAACTTAACGTGAGGTAGGTCCATTCAAAAGTCTGACGGCAGCAGGGAAGAAGCTGTTCTTAAGTCGGTTGGTGCGTGGTCTCAGACTTTTGTATCTTTTTCCCGACGGAAGAAGATGGAAGAGAGAATGTCCGGGGTGCGTGGGGTCCTTAATTATGCTGGCTGCTTTTCTGAGGTAGCGGGAAGTGTAGACAGTGTCAATGGATGGGAGGCTGGTTTGCGTGATGGACTGGGTTGCGTCACGACCCTTTGTAGTTTCTTGCAGTCTTGGGCAGAGCAGGAGCCATACCAAGCTGTGATACATCCAGCAAGGATGCTTTCTACGGTGCGTCTGTAAAAGTTGGTGAGAGTCATTGCTGACATGCCAAATTTCCTTCACCTCCTGAGAAAGTAGAGGCGTTGGTGGGCTTTCGTAACTATAGTGTCGGCATGGGGGGACCAGGACAGGTTGTTGGTGATCTGCACACGCGATGTGAGTGCTGCTAGCAAGGCCAGCATTTATTGCCCATTCCTAATTGCCCCTTGAGAAGGTGGTGGTGAGCTGCTTTCTTGAAACGCCGCAGTCCATTTTCGTAGTGGTTTCAAACAACTGAGTGGCTTGCTTAGTGCGAGGTAGGTCCATTCAAAAGTCTGATAGCAGCAGGGAAGAAGCTGTTCTTGAGTCGGTTGGTACGTGACCTCAGACTTTTGTATCTTTTTCCCGACGGAAGAAAGTGGAAGAGCGAATGTCCGGGATGCGTGTGATCCTTGATTATGCCGGCTGCTTTGCCGAGGCAGCGGGAAGTGTAGACAGAGTCAATGGATGGGAGGCTGGTTTGCGTGATGGATTGGGCTACATTCACGACCCTTTGTTGCTTCTTGTGGGGCTGTGACTATTCTTGTTGTGTTCAATTCATTGGATTATTTGCGCGTAGCATCATAGAATCAGGCAATGGTTTTTTGATCACTTCATTATTAATATTCTGGAGCTGCAACTCATTAAAACTTAATAACTGCAGGAAAGTGACAATCACACCCTAGAGTCCAGCCAATCGGAGGCGGAGCGTGATTTTAGTGGCACAATAATTATTCAAATACTTAATGGAGAATTGATTTTTAAGCACTCCAGTGCCTGGTTTCAAGGGAATTTTGTTATTTCGAAACAAAAACTTCCAAAGAGGCAAATGAGCCTTATTTCAACATGGAAGTGAGAATACAGCATTTAACATTTTAGATTCAAATCATTGGTACATTTTTGTGCATTCGGTCAGTGTATTTCAGATCATTTCTCACTTGTGACACTAATAAATAAACTTTAAAACTCATGGCATCCCAAAGTGATTCACAGTTGATCAAGTACTTTGGAAGTACTTTGGGGGTGGCCCGGTGGCACGGTGGTTAGTACTGCTGCCTCACAACTCCAGGGACCCGGGTTCGATTCCCGGCTCGGGTCACTGTCTGTGTGGAGTTTGCACATTCTCCCCGTGTCTGCGTGGGTTTCCTCCGGGTGCTCCGGTTTCCTCCCACAGTCCAAAGCTGTGCGGGTTAGGGGGCTTGGCCATGCTAAATTGTCCCTTAGTGTCCAAAAATGTGCAGGTCAGGTGGATTGGCCATGATAAATCGCCCCTTAGTGTCCGAAGATGTGAGGGTTAGGTGGATTGGCCATGCTAAATTGCCCCTTAGTGTCCAAAGATGTGCAGGTCAGGTGGATTGGCCATGATAAATTGCCCCTTAGTGTCCAAAGATGTGAGGGTTAGGTGGATTAACCATGCTAAATTGCCCCTTAGTGTCCTGGGATGTGTAAATGAGAGGGATTAACGGGGTAAATACATGGGGTTATGGGGATAGGGCCTGGGTGGGATTGTGGACGGTGCAGACTCGATGGGTCGAATGGCCTCCTTCTGCACTGTAGGGATTCTATGATTCTTTCTATGATCCTAAGTGTTATAATGTCAGGGAAATTCAAACATTACTTTTTAAGGTTATTTTTTTTTTACATCATTGTGAGCTGACTTTAACCAGGAAACCAGACCCTAAAGTATAAGGACAGTGGTAAAGGTGAAACTAAAAGGGAGGATGAGGTAATAGATAAACCAGGTTGACACGGATGCGACCAGGACTTGATGGATTGAGTTATAAGGAGAGGCTGGATAGACTGGGACTTTTTTCCCTGGAGCGTAGGAGGCTGAGGGGTGATCTTATAGAGTTCAATAAAATAATGAGGGGCATAGATCAGCTAGATAGTCAATATCTTTTCCCTAAGGTAGGGGAGTCTAAAACGAGAGGGCACAGGTTTAAGGTGAGAGGGGAGAGATACAAAAGTGTCCAGAGGGGCAATTTCTTTCACTGAGAAGGTGGTGAGTGTCTGGAACAAGCTGCCAGAGGTAGTAGTAGAGGCGGGTACGATTTTGTCTTTTAAAAAGCATTTCGACAGTTACACGGGTAAGATGGGTATAGAGGGATATGGGCCAAATGCGGGCAATTGGGACTAGCTTCGTGGTTAAAAAAACGGTATGGACAAGTTGGGCTGAAGAGCCTGTTTCCAAGCTGGAAACCTCTATGATTATAATGAAAATATCGAGAAGGAAGAGATAGGAGACAAGGGATGGACAGGGTAATACAGAACCTGGGACTATCACAGGACATTAAACATCTTTTCAATTCAACAGTCTCCATGAAACCGTTACTGATATCCCACTTATATTTTTTTCTTTATTCTTTCATGGAATGTGGGTGTCGCTGGCTGGGCCAGCATTTGTTGCCCATCTCTGATTGCCCTTGAACTGAGTGACTTGTTCGTCCATTTCCGGGGGGCCTAACAAGCCACTCAGTTGTATCAATCAAGGGCAACTAGGGAAGGAGATTAAATGCTGGCCAGCCCATATCCCACATATGAATTTTAAAAAATCATTGTACAGGATTTCTCAGCAGACAGATTTACTATAAAGATTCAACAGCTATTGTTAACAGGAATGTGCAGCTGCAATTCCTTCACACCAAATGATGCTAGCTAAAACTAAAGCTCCTCTGAACAATGTCTGCGGGTCACATGGTTTACATCCTGGCTACTTACTCATTCGCATATTCTCTCTTAAAGCAATAACATGGGGGCCCAGGCCCTTTCTTTTTGAATTGACGTAACTGGAGGCAGTAATGTAATGGCTTCAATTGGGCCATTGAGGTTGGCCGATTGGAATATGAACTCCCTGATTAAGGTGTCAATTGATGGGCCAATCAGGGAGTCTTTTCCTTGTATTTAACCGGGGCGTGTCAGTTCCTCTGGCACTCCCGAAGGTAGACTGCTGACTGATAGCACTCTGTGTACTGCTGTTAGAGTTTGTAAATAAAGGGATTTTGATGGGCCAATCAGGGAGTCTTTGCCTTGTACCTAACTGGGAGTGTCAGTTCCTCTGGCACCCCCAAAAACAGACTGCTGACTGATAGCACTCTGTGTACTGCTCTTAGAGTTTGTAAATAAAGGGATTTTGATGGGCCAATCAGGGAGTCTTTGCCTTGTACCTAACTGGGGCGTGTCAGTTCCTCTGGCACTCCCGAAGGTAGACTGCTGACTGATAGCACTCTGTGTACTGCTGTTAGAGTGTGTAAATAAAGGGATTTTGATGGGCCTATCAGGGAGTCTTTGCCTTGTATTTAACCGGGGCGTGTCAGTTCCTCTGGCACTCCCGAAGGTAGACTGCTGACTGATAGCACTCTGTGTACTGCTCTTAGAGTTTGTAAATAAAGGGATTCTAGGGAAGGGACTTCTGCTTCCAAAGACTTGTGACAAGTAATATATTGCTTGTGCACTTCTATTCCCCAAGAGGGATGGCTCTGTGTCAAGGAAATGCCGTAAGAGTTTTAACAACACCAGGTTGAAGTCCAACAAGTTTATTTGGTAGCAAATGCCATTAGCTTTTGGAGCGTTGCTCCTTCGTCAGATGGAGTGGAAATCCATGTGGGCCTTCTTGTGTGGCATGTCACACAAGAAGGCCCAAGAAAGAGATGTGGGGAAAAAGAGGACTTGCACAATGCATATCATGTCAGCCGAAAGTAAAATGTACTGGTTTATTTACCAATAAGCCTGGGAAGGTGCAGTCAGGTACCTTGATCTTTGAATTCAGTTCATTTCCAGGAACCATTAATTTGGAACCATGCAGTGTAATAGCCCTTTCATTACTGGAAACTGAGTTCGAATCCAGCCAGCAAATTGGTTGAAAGTGTCTTCTTTTTAATAGCGATTAAAGATCTTGAGTAAAATGGATCTGGGAAGACTAAATTTAGTTCTCAGTGGAAATAAGTACACAGTATAAAATTGTCCGTAATTGGCGGGCACTATTACCCCAGCTAAATCAACGAATGCTGCCATATTTCGTTATTATTTTCTTTTTATATTTGTACATTTGATGAAGCCCAGGTTGCCACACAGAGCTGTGACTCTGGGCTGTCCAAATGTGTGCCGCACAGTCATTAAGGTCTGCCATGCCTCCCGCGCAGACTGACTGCTGCTGCCACTGTGCACTCGCTGTGAAGCCACATCTCTGAGGGCTGAGCAAAAATAGGCTTATTTGTCTTTTAGCACATCCTCTCGGGCTGGCTTCCAAAGCCAGGGCTCCAACAGTGGCAGAGTGTAACTTTCATTCATTTCCACCGCTGGGTCCATGTTAAATACTAAAATCACATCTGCTAAATGAAGCGAGACAAAAAAAAACTACGTTTGTGCTATAGATCACAGGTAGAAATGGATCAAATGCTTCACTGATTCAGGTCCTTCCAGGATACCAGTCCCATGGAGCTCCTCATCCTGCAGTCTAGGCTATTGATATTTGAGGAACTCACCTGTCAAGGGATGGCCCGCACTGTCATCCCATATTTCAATGAGGCTAATTTCTGAATTGTGCACACCAATGTGGTCTTTCACTCCCTATAGCAGAATGTACTCTGTTAGGGCAGCACGGTGGCACAGTGGTTAGCGCGACTGCCTCACAGCTCCAGGGACCCGGGTTCAAGTCCCGGCTTGGGTCACTGTCTGTGCGAAGTTTGCATGTTCTCCCCGTGTCTGCGTGGGTTTCCTCCGGGTGCTCCGGTTTCCTCCCACAGTCCAAAGGTGTGCGGGTTAGGTGGATTGGCCATGCTAAATTGCCCCTTAGTGTCCAAAGATGTGCAGGTTAGGTGGATTGGCCATGCTAAATTGCCTCTTAGTGTCCAAAGATGTGCAGGTTAGGTGGATTGGCCAGGCTAAATTGCCCCTTAGTGTCCAAAGATGTGCAGGTTAGGTGGATTGGCCAGGCTAAATTGCCCCTCAATGTCCAAAGGTGTGAGGGTTAGGTGGATTGGCCATGCTAAATTGCCCCTTAATGTCCAAAGATGTGTAGGTTAGGTGGATTGGCCATGCTAAATTGCCCCTTAGTGTCCAAAGATGTGCAGGTTAAGTGGATTGGCCATGCTAAATTGCCCCTTAGTGTCCAAAGACATGCAGGTTAGGTGGATTGGCCATACTAAATTGTCCCTTAGTATCCAAAGATGTATAGGTTAGGTGGATTGGCCATGCTAAATTGCCCCTTAGTGTCCAAAGATGTGTAGGTTAGGTTGATTGGCCATGCTAAATTGCCCCCTTAGTGTCCTGGCATGTGTAAATTAGAGGGATTAACAGCGTAAATACATGGAGTTCTCCCATGTCTGCATGAGTTTCCTCTGGGTGCTCCGGTTTTCTTCCACAGTCCAAATATGTGCTGGTTAGCTGGATTGGCCATGCTAAATTGTCCCTCAGTGTACCCGGAGTGTGGCGATGAGGGGATTTTCAGAGTAACTTCATTACGATGTTGATATAAGCCTACTTGTGACTAATAAATAAACTTACTTATTCAGGAATGAATTCCCATTTGGAATATCGTGAGCAGTTTTGGGCCCCATACATAAGGAATGATGCATTGGCCTTGGAAAGGGTCCAGAGGAGGTTCACAAGAATGATCCCAGGGAATGAAGGGTTTGTCATATGGTTGAGGAGTCTGGGCCTATACTCGTTGGAGTTTAGAAGGGTGAGGGGGGATCTAATTGAAACTTACAGAATACTGAGAGGCCTGGATAGAGTGGACATGGAGAGGATGTTTCCACTAGTATGAGAGACTAGAACTTGAGGGCACAACCTCAGAGTGAAGAGACGCTCCTTTAAAACCGAGATGAGAAGGAGTTTCTTCAGCCAGAGAGTGGTGAATCTGTGGAACTCATTGCCACAGAGGAGGCCAGGTCATTGAGTGTCTTTAAGACAGAGACAGATGGGTTCTTGATCAATAAGGGGTTCAAGGGTTACGGGGAGAAGGCAGGAGAATGCGGATGAGAATCATATTAGCCATGATTGAATGGTGGAGCAGAGTCAATGGGCCGTTTGGCCTAATTCTGCTCCCCTATCTTATGGTCTTATGGTCTAAGTGAAAAGGGAAGCATCTGTGCTGAGCAAATATCCCGAGACCCAAGCTTTCCCTGAAATAAATGCCAGTCAACCGAGAAGTTTCTGCAACACGACCTTTTAAGTTCACCAAGGTAGCTCAATTGGCTCATAAGAACATAAGAACTGGGAGCAGGAGTAGGCCATCTGGTCCCTCGAGCCTGCTCTGCCATTCAATAAGATCATGGCTGATCTTTTCATGGACTCAGCTCCACTTACCCGCCCGCTCACCCTTAATTCCTTTACTGTTCAAAAATTTATCTATCCTTGCCTTAAAAACATTCAACGAAGTAGCCTCAACTGCTTCACTGGGCAGGGAATTCCACAGATTCACAAGCCTTTTTGTGAAGAAGTTCCTCCTCAACTCAGTCCTAAATCTGCTTCCCTTTATTTTGAGGCCATGCCCCCGAGTTCAGTGTGAAAATCAAGTGCAGAGACCAAGAAGGCCTGAGGTTCAATCCTCAGCCTGTGCCAAGTTGGCTCACCTCAGCATGTCAGGGGCAACCGCAATTGGCTTCAACATTGCTGCAAGAGAAGAGAAAATGAACCGGTTCCTGCATCTGATCACTATTCAGACACCCCTTTTGGTCCACATCCGTGTATTGGTCATGAAGGGAGCCTCCTCATAATGGAGTACCCTGCCAACATTCAATAGCAAGACTTGTATGTGGCAAATGGCCACAAGGTGCTGAAGGAGGCGAGCACTGAAGAAACTACACCAATGCCTTCATGCGATAGAGAAATGTGCATATACTTCCTGTCCAGCTTCCTGCTGTCATTATTTATGAGGTGGAGAGATTCTTTCCACTTAGAAAGGAAACTAGAACTAGAGGGCACAGCCTCAAAATAAGGGGGGGTCAGTTTAGGACAGAGTTGAGGAGGAACTTCTTCTCTCAGAGGGTGGTGAATCTCTGGAATTCTCTGCCCACTGAAGTGGTGGAGGCTACCTCGTTGAATATGTTTAAATCACGGATAGATGGATTCCTGATCGGTAAGGGAATTAGGGGTTATAGGGATCAGGCGGGTAAGTGGAACTGATCCACTTCAGATCAGCCATGATCTTATTGAATGGCGGGGCAGGCTCGAGGGGCCAGATGGCCTACTCCTGTTCCTATTTCTTATGTTCTTATGGTCACACTTAATATCAATCTTTAACATTGAAGCTGCCGATGTAAACATTCAGAATTGCAATCCTGTACATAAACCTGTAATAGGGCAGTGACCAGTTCTGGCCACCAGCTGGTGCTGTGGAGCAACTTCCTGTGATGTCTCTCCCACCATGCCCACTGTCTCGTATCTAAAATAATCCTGAAATCCATCAATTCCAAGGCTGTGTTCTCAGACCCGTACTATACTCCTTATACAACTATGACTGTGCGGCCAAATTCCCCTCCAACCCGATTTTCAAGTTTGCTGACGACACCACCGTTGTGGGTCGGATTTCAAACAGCGACAAAACAGAGTACAGGAATGAGATTGAGAATCAGGTGAACTGGTGCGGCAACAATAATCTCTCCCTCAATGTCAACAAAACAAAGGAGATTGTCATCGACTTCAGGAAGCGTAAAGGAGAACATGCCCCTGTCTACATCAGCGGGGACGAAGTAGAAAGGGTCGAGAGCTTCAAGTTTTTAGGTGTCC
The DNA here is from genome assembly GCF_964213995.1 of Mustelus asterias. NCBI lineage: Eukaryota > Metazoa > Chordata > Chondrichthyes > Carcharhiniformes > Triakidae > Mustelus > Mustelus asterias. The sequence goes on along the minus strand of NC_135834.1, from coordinate 9,164,085 downwards.
AGATCACCAACAACCTGTCCTGGTCCCCCCATGCCGACGCTATAGTTAAGAAAGCCCACCAACGCCTCTACTTTCTCAGGAGACTAAGGAAATTTGGAATGTCAGCTACGACTCTCACCATCTTTTACAGATGCACCATAGAAAGCATTCTTTCTGGTTGTATCACAGCTTGGTCTGGCTCCTGCTCTGTCCAAGACCGCAAGGAACTACAAAGGGTCGTGAATGTAGCCCAATCCATCACGCAAACCAGCCTCCCATCCATTGACTCTGTCTACACTTCCCGCTGCCTCGGGAAAAGCAGCCAGCATAATTAAGGACCCCACGCACCCCGGACATTCTCTCTTCCACCTTCTTCCTTCGGGAAAAAAGATACAAAAGTCTGAGGTCACGTACCAACCGACTCAAGAACAGCTTCTTCCCTGCTGCCATCGGACGTTTGAATGGACCTACCTCGCATTAAGTTGATCTTTCTCTACACCCTAGCTATGACTGTAACACTATAGTCTGCACCCTCTCCTTTCCTTCTCTATGAACGGTATGTTTTGTCTGTATTGCGCGCAAGAAACAATACTTTTCACTGTATCCCAATACGTGTGGCAATAATAAATCAAATCAAATATTAAACTGATCTTTCTCTACACCCTAGCTATGACTGTAACACTACATTCTGCACTCTCTCCTTTCCTTCTCTATGAACGGCATGCTTTGTCCTTATAGCGCGCAAGAAACAATACTTTTCACTGTATCCCAGTACATGTGACAATAATAAATCAAATCAAAATCAAATCAACTACCCAGAAAACTTACTAGTATTTTAAAACATTTCAAATGACTATCCAACCAATTCATTGTGCTGGCTTGATTTTTAAAGTTAAAAGCGAGGCAAGAAAGTTTACCTCGATTTGTTTTTCGACAACTTGCTTCACTGGAGAAATGTCTAGACACTTTGTGATCATATCATGATCGAAATTGATGTCCCAGTGTTGTTTTAGCTTTGTTCACTATCAAATTAGCTGCCTTGCCGTTCCGCTTTGTGCTGCAGGATTACAAAGTGCAGCTTAATCCTGGTAAATGCTTTAACTGGCTTGCCAAGAAGCATTATGCTGGAATCAGAATTGTGAATGAATCTGGTTTTCTCGAGAGTATAGATTAAAAAAAAACCAATTTGCTAATTGTTCGAGCGGAGCCCAGCTAATCATTCATTTCAGTTTGACCACTGTTTGTTTGTATAAACTCGTCAGATTTCATAAAACATGCTGCTTCAGTGTGCTGAATGGGGACGGCTGGAGGATTTTCAAGCATTTTGTGCCAGTATAAGGGTCATTTCAGGTCTGAACTCTGAGAGGTGCAGGAATGGTGGCACAGTGGCTAAAACTGCTGCCTCACAGCGCCAGGGACCCGGGTTCGATTCTCGGCTTGGGTCACTGTCTGTGTGGAGTTTACACATTCTCCCCGTGTCTGCGTGGGTTTCCTCCGGGTGCTCCAGTTTCCTCCCACAATCCGAAAGATGTGCTGGTGAGGTGGATTGGCCATGCTAAATCGCCCCTTAGTGTCCAAACATGTGTAAGTTCGGTGGATTAGCCATGCTAAATCGCCCCTTAGTGTCCAAACATGTGTAGGTTAGGTGGATTGGCCATGCTAAATTGCCCCTTAGTGTCCAAAGATGTGCGGGTTAGGTGGATTGGCCATGCTAAATTGCCCTTAGTGTCCAAAGATGTGTAGGTTAGGTGGATTGGCCATGTTAAATTGCCCTTAGTGTCCAAAGATGTGTAGGTTAGGTGGATTGGCCATGCTAAATTGCCCCTTAGTGTCCAAAGATGTGCAGGTTAGGTGGATTGTCCATGGTAAATTGCCCCTTAGTGTCAAAAGGTGGCAGGTTAGATGGCTTGGCCATGCTAAATTGGGCCTTGGTGTCCAAAGATGTGTAGGTTTGGTGGATTGGCCATGCCAAATTGCCCCTTACTGTCCAAAGATGTGTAGGTTAGGTGGATTGTCCATGGTAAATTGCCCCTTAGTGTCCAAAGGTGGCAGGTTAGATGGATTGGCCATGCTAAATTGGCCCTTGGTGTCCAAAGATGTGTAGGTTAGGTGGATTGGCCATGGTAAATTGCCCCTTAGTGTCCAAAGATGTGCAGGTTAGGTGGATTGGCCATGCTAAATTGCCCCTTAGTGTACCCGAACAGGCGCCGGTGTGTGGCGGCTCGGGGATTTTCACAGTAACTTCATTGAAGCATTAGTGTAAGCTTACTTGTGACTAATAAATAAACTTTAAAATTGGTTTGTTATATTAATATTCCACACAATGCGGGGGGAGAGGGGGGAGTTGAATGAATTATGTTTCTGAGTCACAGTGATGCCTAACGGGAGTCAATTGGAGTGGTTTGACACTGGGCTCCGAACACAAAGGGAGTGAGGCAGGAGTGGCAAGATCTGTTCAAGCCCACTCTTAATATGAGTGAATGGAAAGTGACGTTGTGGCCTTGAACAATGTGAATCAGGATCAAGTAGACGCAAGTAACATCTCTGGATGTTATTTATATGGACTTCCAGAAGGCATTTAATAAGAGTCTGTCAGCTAAAAGTAAAGTTTATTTATTAGTCACAAGTAGGCTGACATTAACACTGCAATGAAGTTACTGTGAAAATCCCCCAGTCGCCACATTCCTGTTCGGGTTACACTGAGGGAGAATTTAGCATGGCCAATCCACCTAACCAGCACATCTTTCAGACTGTGGGAGGAAACCGGAGCACCCGAAGGAAACCCACGCAGATCTGGGGCGAACGTGCAAACTCCACACAGACAGTGACCCAAGGCCGGAATTGAACCCGGGTCCCTGGCGCTGTGAGGCAGCAGTGCTAACCACTGTGCCACCGTGAAACCCAGAATTGAAGTTTGTGGAAACGAAGGCAAATGGAGTCATAAAGGTTTACAGCATGGAATAATGGGTATACAGGCCCATTGGCCTAACTTGTCTATACCGCCCAGTTTTTAACCACTAAGCTAGTCCCAGTTGCCCGTGTTTGGCCCATGTCCCTCTATACCCATCTTACACATGTAACTATCTAAATGCTTTTCAAAAGACAAAATTGTACCCGCCCCTACAGTATACAGTTGTGGTCACCCTATTATAGAAAGGGTTTTATTAAGCTAGAAAGAGTGCATAAAAGATTTACTAGGATGCTACCGGGACTTGATGGTTTGAGTTATGAGGAGAGCTGGATTTCTGGGACTTTTTTCTCTGGAGCGTAGGAGGTTTAGGGGTGATCTTTTAGAGTTCTACAAAATAATGAGGGGCATAGATCAGGTAGATAGTCAACATCTTTTCCCAAAGGTAGGGGAGTCCAAAACTAGGTTTAAGGTGAGAGGGGAGAGATACAAAAGTGTCCAGAGGGGCAATATTTTCACACAGAGGGTGGAGTGTCTGGAACGAGCTGCCAGAGGTAGTAGTAGAGGCGGGTACAATTTTGTCTTTTAAAAAGCATTTAGATAGTTACATGGGTATGATGGGTATAGAGGGATATGGGCCAAATGCGGGCATTTGGGACTAGCTTACTGGTAAAAACTGGGCGGCATGGACAAGTTGGGCCGAAGGGCCTGTTTCCATGCTGTAAACCTCTATGACTCTAAACCTCCAGTTGAGGGTGGCGTCAGCGGGTGAGCGAGGGAAGGGGGGAGATTAATGGGGGTGGGGGTGCATGCAGAGACTTTAGTAAGGCCTTTGACAAGGTACTGCATGGTAGGTTGTTGCATAAAGTTAAATCTCACGGGATTCAGGGTGAGGTAGCCAATTGGATACAAAATTAGCTTGACGACCGAAGACAGAGGTGGCTTTAGAGGGTTGTTTTTCACCTACCTTTTCACACAGAGGGTGGTGAGTGTCTGGAACGAGCTGCCAGAGGCAGTAGTAGAGGCGGGTACAATTTTGTCTTTTAAAAAGCATTTAGCCAGTTGCATGGGTACGATGGGTATAGAGGGATGGCAGCACGGTGGCACAGTGGTTAGCACTGCTGCCTCACAGCGCCAGGGACCCGGGTTCAATTCCAGCCTCGGGTCACTGTCTGTGCAGAGTCTGCACGTTCTCCCCGTATCCACGTGGGTTTCCTCCGAGTGCTCCGGTTTCCTCCCACAGTCCAAAGATGTGCGGGTTAGGGGGATTGGCCAGGTTAAATTGCCACTTAGTGTCAGGGGGACTAGCTATGGGGTTACGGGGATAGGACCTGGGTGGGATTGTGGTGCAGACTCGCTGGGCCAAATGGCCTCCTTCGGGTAAGTGGAACTGATCCACTTCAGATCAGCCATGATCTTGTTGAATGGCGGGGCAGGCTCGAGGGGCGAGATGGCCTACTCCTGCTCCTATTTCTTATGTTCTTATGTTCTGCACTGTAGGGATTCTATGAGGTTCTATGAGGGGTATGGGCCAAACGCAGGCAATTGGGACTAGCTTAGTGGTAAAAACTGGGCGGCTTGGACAAGATGGAACACAATCACCTTTGGGAGATAAGAGAGAATTTCTCGACAGTTTTCTGAATGGCTCTAAACCTTCCCTGTCTCCCTTGTTCCCCACTCAGGAGAGTTTGGATTACTAGTGGTTGGTACGGGCGAGATTACAGAACTGGATAAACAGAGAGAGCGCCGGTGGATCTGATGGTGGCTTTGTTGCTGTTTATCTTGGGTTTCATATCATACTGATCAACCATCGATTGTTATTTTTAATCTCATTTCCACTGCATCAAATGGCAGATTTGCTCCAGAGTTGTATTTATATGCATTCCATTGAATGTGCTACTTGAGTTTTCGTGTGAAGAGTTAGCAGAATGTACTTCATTTTTCAAAAAAATGATATTGTGTTTTGTCAGTAACAGGATTGCATTTGCACATTCTGCCTGATGCATTAATGTCCCTTAAGAAATATTTAACTGTGCTCAGCATTTCACATGCCACCTTTAAGACACTAAGCTCCCCTTAGATAATGTATTAAGATCTGTATTATCAATTCAGTGCACTTAGAGATTGCAGATTCCACTGCCAATGTGTAGTGAATTGTAGCCCACTGATTTATACAGCCCTCGTATGAGGAAAGTATAATTAAACTATGAATCCCATTAAATATTGCTGTGTTTCAGCCGCTCTCGCATAAATATCAGGAGAAGCATTTTTACTTAAAGAGTGACAGATATCTTCAATAACCCTAAGCCAAGTAAGAGGCCAAATCATTGAGGTCATTTGGATTAAATCTGCAAGTGGCTATCCTGCAAAGTTAATGCAGCAGTGATTGCCCACATTTTCAGCAGAACCGCTTGTAAGATCCCAGGGACCATCTGCCAATATTCACACACTCCCAGGGACCGTCTGTCAAATGTTCACACATTCCCAGAGGCCGTCTGACAATATTCACACACTCCCAGGGACCGTCTGTCAAATGTTCACACATTCCCAGAGGCCGTCTGACAATATTCACACACTCTCCCAGGGACTGTCTGTAAATATTCACACACTCCCAGGGACCGTCTGTCAATATTTACATATTCCCAGGGACTGTCTGTAAATATTCACACACTCCCAGGGGCAGTCTTGTCAATATTCACACACTCCCAGGGACTGTCTGTCAATATTCACACACTCCCAGGGACCGTCTGTCAATATTCACACACTCCCAGGGACCGTCTGTCAATATTTACATATTCCCAGGGACTGTCTGTAAATATTCACACACTCCCAGGGGCAGTCTTGTCAATATTCACACATTCCTTGGGACTGTCTGTCAATATTTACACACTCCCAAGCACCGTCTATCAATATTCACACACTCCCAGGGGCAGTCTTGTCAATATTCACACACTCCCAGGGACCGTCTGTCAATATTTACATATTCCCAGGGACTGTCTGTAAATATTCACACACTCCCAGGGGCAGTCTTGTCAATATTCACACATTCCTTGGGACTGTCTGTCAATATTTACACACTCCCAAGCACCGTCTGTCAATGTTCACACACTCTCAGGGACCGTCTCTAAGTGTTCACACACTCCCAGGACCGTCTGTCAATATTCACATACTCCCAGGGACTGTCTGTCAATGTTCACACACTTCCAGGGACCGTCTGTAATATTCACACGCTCTCAGGGACTGTCTGTAAATGTTCACACATTCCCAGGGACCGTCTGTCAATATTCACACACTCCCAGGGACTGTCAATATTCACACAGTCCCAAGGACCGTCTGTCAATAGTCACACATTCTCAGGGACCGTCTGTAAATATTAACACACTCCCAGGTGACTGTCTATCAATGTTCACACACTCCCAGGGACTGTCTGTAAATGTTCACATATTCCCAGGGACTCTGTAAATGTTCACACATTCCCAGGGACTGTCTGTCAATATTCTCACACTTCCAGGGATGGTCTGTAAATATTTACCCACCCCCAGGGACTGTCTGCAAATATTCACACACTCCCAGGTACTGTCAATATTCACACAGTTCCAGGGACAGTCTGTAAATGTTCACACAATCTCAGGGACCGTCTGTAAATATTCACACTCTCCCAGGGACTGTCTGTCAATACTCACACACTCCCAGGGACTGTCTGCAAATGTTCACATATTCCCAGGGACTCTGTAAATGTTCACACATTCCCAGGGACTGTCTGTCAATATTCTCACACTTCCAGGGATGGTCTGTAAATATTTACCCACCCCCAGGGACTGTCTGCAAATATTCACACACTCCCAGGTACTGTCAATATTCACACAGTTCCAGGGACAGTCTGTAAATGTTCACACAATCTCAGGGACCGTCTGTAAATATTCACACTCTCCCAGGGACTGTCTGTCAATACTCACACACTCCCAGGGACTGTCTGCAAATGTTCACACATTCCTAGGGACTGCCTGTCAATGTTCACACAATCTCAGGGACCGTCTATAAATATTCACACGCTCCCAGGGACTGTCTGTAAATATTCACACACTCCCAGGGACCATCTAATATTCACACACTCCCAGGGACCGTCTGTAAATATTCACACACTCCCAGGGACCGTCTAATATTCATACACTCCCAGGGACCGTCTGTAAATATTCACACACTCCCAGGGACCGTCTGTAAATATTCACACACTCCCAGGGACCGTCTAATATTCATACACTCCCAGGGACTGTCTGTAAATATTCACACACTCCCAGGGAACTCCCATGCTTACCTGAGAATGCCTGATTTGAACTGTGTAAGTGGAGGGGTTTTGACTGAATTGAAATCTTGTCATTGTGTCAGACACCCAAAGTATGTTGCAGAGAAAGCTTTTTTTCAGCATGCAGCGACTGGATGTCCTGAGTTAGTAACCAAATACAAAAAAATGTCAAATACCGACTCCTGATGTGCAGAAATCGGTGGATCACAGGGACCACCTGGGATCCCCTTGTAAACTACCTTGGGTCTGGTGTTCGCAGGTTTTGAAATCGGTTTTATTGAACCTCTTTGGTGGGAAAGACCTGCTTTTTTAGTAACGCTTTGACGAATTTGAGCTGAAGTAATTATTCACCGCACTCTTGAAAAATTCTACATGTCAAAGGTGGCAAATGGTCCAAATGACTGCATGGCAGGTCCAAATATGGAGCATAATTTTCAGCATTTATCAAACAGCGTATGCTGCATGCATCAGTGCAGGTTGGTCGCCTGGGATACTGTGCTGCCACAGGTACAGAGGCAGTGGTAATAGAAGGAGCTGTCTCCACATAAGGAATATGGTCCTTGCTAGTGTAGATAATTGAAGTTATTGCATGCAATACAGCTGAAACATGGTCCATGAGCATTGCTCCTTCTGAGGAGGGTCACTGCATGCTTGTTCATTTGGAACTCTGTTTTATATCCACATTTCTCAATATCCCTGACTTGTGAAAGTGAAACCGAATTAATTAATTCTGTGGCTCTGCTTTTATCTGCCTTGATATTTTCTCCCCGGCAAATCCATTATCTCCGCAGAAAGGTTTGCTATATTGAAGCCCTCAGCATTGCTTTCATTGTTTCGTTCTTGATGCTCCACACTCTCTCCCCTGTCACCCCCGCACCTCAGATTTCACAGAGCATCACGGTCGCACAGTGGTTAACACTGCTGCCTCACACAGACCTGGATTTAATTCCCGGCTTGGGTAACGTGGCGTCTGCACGTTCTCCCCGTGTCTGCGTGGGTTTCTTCCACATGCTCCCACACTCCAAAGATGTGCAGGTTAGGTGGATTGGCCATGCTAAATTGCCCCTTAGTGTCCAAAGATGTGTAGGTTAGGTGGCTTGGCCATGCTAAATTGCCCCTTAGTGTCCAAAGATCTGCAGGTTAGGTGGATTGGCCATGCTAAATTGCCCCTTAGTATCCAAAGATGTGCAGGTTAGGTGGATTGGCCATGCTAAATTGCCCCTTAGTGTCCAAAGATGTGCAGGTTAGGGGGATTGGTCATGCTAAATTGCCCCTTAGTGTCCAAAGATGTGCGGGTTAGGTGGATTGGCCATGCTAAATTCCCCCTTTGTGTCCAAAGATATGCAGGTTAGGGGGATTGGTCATGCTAAATTGCCCCTTAGTGTCCAAAGATGTGTGGGTTAGGTGGATTGGCCATGCTAAATTCCCCCTTTGTGTCCAAAGATATGCAGGTTAGGGGGATTGGTCATGCTAAATTGCCCCTTAGTGTCCAAAGATGTGCGGGTTAGATGGATTGGCCATGCTAAATTGCCCCTTAGTGTCCAAAGATGTGCGGGTTAGGTGGATTGTCCATGCTAAGTTGTCCCTCAGTGTCAGGGGGACTAGTGAGGTAAATGCATGGGGTTACGGGAATGGTGCCTGGGTGGGATTGTGGTCGGTGCAGACTCAATGGGCCGAATAGCCTCCTTCTGTACTGTCGGAAATCTGTGATTCTATAATTCCAGGGCTTATAGCATTCAATTAAAGGTTGCCTGATGTTATTATTGCTTGTAAATCTCGTTCTCTCTCTTTATTCCTTTCTCTCTAGTTTTAATCGGAATCACTCTATATCCTTGCTGGTCATTTATTCTGTATTTTTATCCTTTGCACTTATTGTTGGAGGAGACAGACCGTTGGGCTCAATGTTCTGGATGTCCGGGTTATCCCCTCTGTCCTGTTTAGCAGACTGCCATTCCAGTAATACATAGCGCAAATATAGCACAACATCAATGGCGAGCATTTAAAAGTCCAATTAATGTTGCCCACCACCAAAACCCACCACAGCAGCAATTTCTGGTCCAATTATTATAGATTTCACTCCACAAGTTGTTGTGGATACTGCAGGGCACTGTAAAGGAGGAGGCCTGCTTTGGGGAATGGGGACATTCATCACGTTACACATATGGCCATGAGTCAATAAACTGAGCGCATTTGTCATTAGGAGATTTCGCTGGATAAACAACTTATTATTACACTTCAAGGCGAGAAGGACTGTGACTGTTTTTATGGAGACTGTTCACCTCTGATACCAGGCAGCGTGAGTTTGGAAATTAGCTGAAAGTTGAAAGCAGAGAGGGAAGGCTATATTTTATGAATGCTCTCAGGTCTGCATAACCAGATAAGGTGCTGAATGATGGTGTGTGCAAAGAAAGGAAAATGTTTCCATCCTCTTATTGACATTGATTCCATTCTGGAGAGGACCCGCCCGCTATCAGAACATCACCCCAATTGTGAAGGTTGGCAAAATTAAATTAGCTATTGTTTTTAAATTATTTGAACATATGATGCATGCTTTCACAGAATCGTGCAATCCCGACAGTGCAGAAGGAGGCCATTCGGCCCATCGGGTCTGCGCCGACCACAATCCCACCCAGGCCCTATCCCCATAACCCCATCCATTTACTCTTTGGACCCCAGTGCACCACTCCCAGAGTTAGACATGGAAGATGTCCTATCCTGGAACAACATACAACCCACTCAGATCTCGCCACTCTCCCAATTCTGACCTCTTGCACATCCCTGATCCAGGGCGGCACAGCAGCACGGTGGTTAGCACTGCTGCCTCACAGCACCAGGGACCCGGGTTCGATTCCCGGCTCGGGTCACTGTGTGGAGTCTGCATGTTCTCCCCGTGTCTGCATGGGTTTCCTCTGAGTGCTCCGGTTTCCTCCCACAGTCCGAAAGACAAAGAACAAAGAACAAAGAACAGTACAGCACAGGAAACAGGCCCTTCGGCCCTCCAAGCCTGTGCCGCTCCTTGGTCCAACTAGACCAATCGTTTGTATCCCTCCATTCCCAGGCTGCTCATGTGACTATCCAGGTAAGTCTTAAACGATGTCAGCGTGCCTGCCTCCACCACCCTACTTGGCAGCGCATTCCAGGCCCCCACTACCCTCTGTGTAAAAAACGTCCCTCTGGTTAGTTGCATTGGCTGTGCTAAATTCTCCCTCAGTGTACCCGAACAGGAGTGTGGCGACGAGGAGATTTTCACAGTATCTTCATTGCAGTGTTACTGTAAGCCTACTTGTGACTAATAAATAAACTTTTCTTTTACTTTACTTTCTCTGAGCTCGTCCTCCTGGCACTAAGGGACAATTTAGCATGGCCAATCCACCTATCCTACACATCCTTGGAGTGTGGGAGGAAACTGGAGCACCCGGAGGAAACCCACGCAGACACGGGGAGAATGTGCAAACTCCACAGAGGGAATCTCACAGCAAACTCCAAGCCGGGAATCAAACCCGGGTCCTGGCGCTGTGAGGCAGCAGTGTGAACCACTGTGCCACTGTGTCGTCCCTTTGTGTGCCAGTATTAGGAACAAACACTTCTAGTTCACAGTTTAACCGTTTGTGGACACCAGTTGGTATTGAGTACAACAACAATGTATATTTAACTGGCACCTTTAAAGAATAAAGCATCCCAAGGTGCCTTGCAGGAACATTATGAAATAAAGTCTAACACCAAACTGCATAAGGAGATATGTGCCACGATTTTACTGGCTTGCCATGTCGGTTGATTGGCATGGCGAGTATGGTAACATTGCGCGCGAGCCAGAAATTGGGTTTGTGCCTGGGTTGGCATCGCGCGCAATGTTCCCGGCCCCGTTCTGCTGGCTGGAAAAGGGCGGGAAGACAATTAGCATATTAATGTCATGATTAGCATGACATTAACGCGTCCTGCAAGGCATCTTGTGGCCTCGCGGACGCTTACCACCCCACCTGCGTGACCTCACGCCGGCAAGAATCACTACTGTTCTCCACCGGCGGAGACCAGGCGCCATGGCCATGCCCGGGGGATCGGGAGCTATTGAATCCCTTGGGTGATTGGAGGCATGGCTGGGCAGTGCACATTGGGCAGTGCCAGCCTGGCAGTGGGCTGTTATCCAAATATTTAGTCAAAGCAGTCAGTTTTAAGGAGTGTCTTCATTAATTTTGATTTGATTTGATCTATTATTGTCACATGTATTGGGATACAGTGAAAAGTATTGTTTCCTGCGCGGTATACAGACAAAGCATACCGTTCATAGAGAAGGAAACGAAAGAGTGCAGAACCTAAAGGGGAGAGTGAGGTAGAGAGGGGCGGAGAGGTTTAGGGAGGGAATTCCAGACCCAGGCAGCTGAAGGCATGGCCGCCAATGACGGAGCGATTAAAATCGGGAATGTTCATGAGGCCAGAATTAGAGGAACGCAGAGATCTGGGAGGGTTATGGGGCTGGAGGAGGTTACAGAGATAGGCAGGGGTGTAGGGGCTGGAGGAGGTTACAGAGATAGGGAGGGGTGTCGGGGCTGGAGGATGTTACAGAGATAGAGAGGGGTGTAGGGGGCTGGAGGAGGTTACAGAGATAGGGAGGGGTGTAGGGGGCTGGAGGAGGTTACAGAGATAGGGAGAGGTGTAGGGGGCTGGAGGAGGTTACAGAGATAAGGAGGGGCGTAGGGTCTGGAGGAGGTTACAGAGTTAGGGAGGGGTGTAGGGGCTGGAGGATGTTACAGAGATAGGGAGGTGTGTAGGGGGCTGGAGGAGGTTGCAGAGATAGGGAGGGGTGTAGGGGCTGGAGGAGGTTACAGAGATAGGGAGGGGTGCAGGGGTTGGAGGAGGTTACAGAGATAGGGACGGGGTGTCGGGGCTGGAGGAGGTTACAGAGATAGGGAGGGGTGTAAGGGCTGGAGGAGGTTACAGAGATAGGGAGGGGTTTAGGGGTTGGAGGAGATTACAGAGATAGGGAGGGGTGTAGGGGCTGGAGGAGATTACAGAGATAGGGAGGGGTGTAGGGGGCTGGAGGAGGTTACAGAGATAGGGAGGGGTGTAGGGGCTGGAGGAGGTTACAGAGATAGGGAGGAGGTGTAGGGGTTGGAGGAGATTACAGAGATAGGGAGGGGTGTAGGGGGCTGGAGGAGATTACAGAGATAGGGAGGGGTGCAGGGGGCTGGAGGAGGTTACAGAGATAGGGAGGGGGTGTAGGGGGCTGGAGGAGATTACAGAGACAGGGAGGGGTGTAGGGGGCTGGAGGAGTTTACAGAGATAGGGAAGGGGTGTAGGGGGCTGGAGGAGTTTACAGAGATAGGGAATGGGTGTCGGGGCTGGAGGAGGTTACAGAGATAGGGAAGGGGTGTAGGGGCTGGAGGAGGTTACAGAGATAGGGAGGGGTGTAGGGGCTTGATGAGATTACAGAGATAGGGAGGGGTGTAGGGGGCTGGAGGAGGTTACAGAGATATGGAGGGGGTGTAGGTGCTGGAGGAGGTTACAGAGGTAGGGAGGGGTGTCAGGGCTGGAGGAGGTTACAGAAATAGGGAGGGGATGTAGGGGCTGGAGGAGATTACAGAGATAGGGAGGGGTGTAGGGGCTTGAGGAGATTACACAGATAGGGAGGGGTGTAGGGGGCTGGTGGAGGTTACAGAGATAGGGATGGGTATCGGGGCTGGAAGAGGTTACAGAGATCGGGAGGGGGTGTAGGGGCTGGAGGAGATTACAGAGATAGGGAAGGGGTTTAGGGGTTGGAGGAGATTACAGAGATAGGGAGGGGTGTAGGGGGCTGGAGGAGATTACAGAGATAGGGAGTGGTGTAGGGGGCTGGAGGAGGTTACAGAGATAGGGAGGGGGTGTAGGGGGCTGGAGGAGATTACAGAGACAGGGAGGGGTGTAGCGGCTGGAGGAGCTTACAGAGATAGGGAGAGGGTGTAGGGGCTGGAGGAGGTTACAGAGATAGGGAGGGGTGTCGGGGCTGGAGGAGGTTACAGAGATAGGGAGGGGTGTGGGGGCTAGAGGAGATTACAGAGATAGGGAGAGGGTGTAGGGGCTGGAGGAGGTTACAGAGATAGGGAGGGGTGTCGGGGCTGGAGGAGGTTACAGAGATAGGGAGGGGTGTAGGGGCTGGAGGAGGTTACAGAGATAGGGAGGGGTGTGGGGGCTAGAGGAGATTACAGAGATAGGGAGGGGTGTAGGGGCTGGATGAGGTTACAGAGATAGGGAGGGGTGTAGGGGCTGGACGAGGTTACAGAGATAGGGAGGGGTGTAGGGGCTGGAGGAGGTTACAGAGATAGGGAGGGGGTGTAGGGGCTGGACGAGGTTACAGAGATAGGGAGGGGTGTAGGGGCTGGAGGAGGTTACAGAGATAGGGAGGGGTTGAGGGGTTGGAGGAGATTACAGAGATAGGGAGGGGTGTAGGGGGCTGGAGGAGATTACAGAGATAGGGAGGGGTGTAGGGGGCTGGAGGAGGTTACAGAGATAGGGAGGGGTGTAGGGGCTGGAGGAGGTTACAGAGATAGGGAGGAGGTGTAGGGGTTGGAGGAGATTACAGAGATAGGGAGGGGTGTAGGGGGCTGGAGGAGATTACAGAGATAGGGAGGGGTGCAGGGGGCTGGAGGAGGTTACAGAGATAGGGAGGGGGTGTAGGGGGCTGGAGGAGATTACAGAGACAGGGAGGGGTGTAGGGGGCTGGAGGAGTTTACAGAGATAGGGAAGGGGTGTAGGGGGCTGGAGGAGTTTACAGAGATAGGGAATGGGTGTCGGGGCTGGAGGAGGTTACAGAGATAGGGAAGGGGTGTACGGGCTGGAGGAGGTTACAGAGATAGGGAGGGGTGTAGGGGCTTGATGAGATTACAGAGATAGGGAGGGGTGTAGGGGGCTGGAGGAGGTTACAGAGATATGGAGGGGGTGTCGGTGCTGGAGGAGGTTACAGAGGTAGGGAGGGGTGTCAGGGCTGGAGGAGGTTACAGAAATAGGGAGGGGATGTAGGGGCTGGAGGAGATTACAGAGATAGGGAGGGGTGTAGGGGCTTGAGGAGATTACACAGATAGGGAGGGGTGTAGGGGGCTGGTGGAGGTTACAGAGATAGGGATGGGTATCGGGGCTGGAAGAGGTTACAGAGATCGGGAGGGGGTGTAGGGGCTGGAGGAGATTACAGAGATAGGGAAGGGGTTTAGGGGTTGGAGGAGATTACAGAGATAGGGAGGGGTGTAGGGGGCTGGAGGAGATTACAGAGATAGGGAGTGGTGTAGGGGGCTGGAGGAGGTTACAGAGATAGGGAGGGGGTGTAGGGGGCTGGAGGAGATTACAGAGACAGGGAGGGGTGTAGGGGCTGGAGGAGCTTACAGAGATAGGGAGAGGGTGTAGGGGCTGGAGGAGGTTACAGAGATAGGGAGGGGTGTCGGGGCTGGAGGAGGTTACAGAGATAGGGAGGGGTGTGGGGGCTAGAGGAGATTACAGAGATAGGGAGAGGGTGTAGGGGCTGGAGGAGGTTACAGAGATAGGGAGGGGTGTCGGGGCTGGAGGAGGTTACAGAGATAGGGAGGGGTGTAGGGGCTGGAGGAGGTTACAGAGATAGGGAGGGGTGTGGGGGCTAGAGGAGATTACAGAGATAGGGAGGGGTGTAGGGGCTGGACGAGGTTACAGAGATAGGGAGGGGTGTAGGGGCTGGACGAGGTTACAGAGATAGGGAGGGGTGTAGGGGCTGGAGGAGGTTACAGAGATAGGGAGGGGGTGTAGGGGCTGGACGAGGTTACAGAGATAGGGAGGGGTGTAGGGGCTGGAGGAGGTTACAGAGATAGGGAGGGGGTGTAGGGGCTGGACGAGGTTACAGAGATAGGGAGGGGTGTAGGGGCTGGAGGAGGTTACAGAGATAGGGAAGGGGTGTAGGGGCTGGAGGAGGTTACAGAGATAGGGAGGGGTGTCGGGGCTGGAGGAGGTTACAGAGTTAGGGAGGGGTGTAGGGGGCTGGAGGAGATTACAGAGATAGGGAGGGGTGTAGGGGCTGGAGGAGGTTACAGAGATAGGGAGGGGTGTGGGGGCTGGAGGAGGTTACAGAGATAGGGAGGGGTGTAGGGGGCTGGAGGAGGTTACAGAGATAGGGAGGGGTGTAGGGGGCTGGAGGAGATTACAGAGATCGGGAGGGGTGTAGGGGCTGGAGGAGGTTACAGAGATAGGGAGGGGTGTAGGGGCTGGAGGAGGTTACAGAGATAGGGAGGGGTGTAGGGGCTGGAGGAGGTTACAGAGGTAGGGAAGGGGTGTAGGGGCTGGAGGAGGTTACAGAGATAGGGAGGGGTGTAGGGGCTGGAGGAGATTACAGAGATAGGGAGGGGTGTAGGGGCTGGAGGAGGTTACAGAGATAGGGAGGGGTGTAGGGGCTGGAGGAGGTTACAGAGATAGGGAGGGGTGTAGGGGCTGGAGGAGGTTACAGAGGTAGGGAAGGGGTGTAGGGGCTGGAGGAGGTTACAGAGATAGGGAGGGGTGTAGGGGCTGGAGGAGATTACAGAGATAGGGAGGGGTGTAGGGGCTGGAGGAGGTTACAGAGATAGGGAGGGGTGTAGGGGCTGGAGGAGGTTACAGAGATGGGGAGGGGGTGTAGGGGCTGGAGGAGGTTACAGAGATAGGGAGGGGTGTGGGGGCTAGAGGCGATTACAGAGATAGGGAGAGGGTGTAGGGGCTGGAGGAGGTTACAGAGATAGGGAGGGGTGTAGGGGCTGGAGGAGGTTACAGAGATAGGGAGGGGTGTAGGGGCTGGAGGAGGTTACAGAGTTAGGGAAGGGGTGAGGAGATGGAGGTATTTGAAAACAAGGATGTGAATTTTAAAATTGAGGTGTTGATTGGCCGGGAGTGAGTTGGAACAGTCAGATCTGGAGGCATGGATGAGAGTTTCAGCAGCAGATCAGTGCACCAAGTCTGCCATTTAATAACGTTAAGTAAAGCAACACAACATAACCCTCGTCACCCAACCTGAGTGGGCCATTGCTCTGGTAATATCGCTGTCGCTTTAGCCTACCATTAATAAATCATCAGTTTGGAAAGCTAATGCTGTTTCACCCACGAGAAATTTCCAAATCGTACAGATATCACACTTGTCATTTCTGTGGCTGAGGCTCACAATGCAATGCTGAATTTTGTGCAATTTTTTCCTATTGATTCATGTCCTGTAGGAATTAGAAGCAGGCAACTGAGCAAAGACTGTTACTGATACCAAGGCTCCTATCCAAAAGTTCCAGGTTTCAACTATACAATGAACCATTGCTTGTTCCCAGTGGTATCAGGACTACAGCAGGATAAGATCTACCCCGCAAAAGAAATATCCTGTATCCTACAGTGTCCTGCCAAGGAAGTCCTTGATCAGGGTAACTGAAGTGCATTTTTGAAATACTGTGTAAGGTTGACAGTACACGGTGAGAGCCTTTCTTTTGAAAGGGTCAGTTTGTTGGATTGAAACTGAGATTCTCTCGAGGGACATCACGGATTTTTGAGAGTATAAAAGCAAATTACCGCGGATGCTAGAATCCGAAACCAAAGGAGAAAACGCTGGAAAATCTCAGCAGGTCTGGCAGCATCTGTAAGGAGAGAAAAGAGCTGACGTTTCGAGTTCGGATGATCCCTTTGTCAAAGCTAAAAGGCAGAGAAAGTGGGAGATATTTATACTGTAGGGTGAGGGAATGAAAGATGAGACGTAGCCACGGAAACCTGGGGAAAGGCTGCTAATGGCAGCCCATAGAGAGAATAGAGGGTGTGAATGGCCAAACGGCAGAGAAGCTGAAATCAGAGGGTAAACTGTGATAGATGAAGATGTGGGGGGAGAGGGGGAGAGATAAAATTGAGAAAAAGGGGGAAAGGGGAAGCAAAGGGGGAGAAAAGGTAAGGAAAGGGGGGATCAAAGAGGGGGAAAGAGTGAGGGGAAAGAAAAATAAAGGCAAGAGGGAAATAAAAGGTCAGGAACAATGAAAAATAATTAAATTGAAACATTTCTGGCAGTCTTGTTACTTCCCGGGCAGCATGGTGTATAGTCTCAATGTTTCCGCTCATGGAACCCAGCTCTCATACACGTTTTGTGCCTGTGATGTGGCTGCAGCTTTACATCGAGGCTAATGGGTAAAGCTAACGCTGGAAGATAGGGTTGTACACGATTCTCTGGCCTGTGTTTCCTGCAGCTTGGGAAACGCAAAGTGCAGCACAGAAAGCGCCATCAGATTGTTTTAAGCCTCATAAGTCTAGTGGCTGGTTTGTTATCCTCTGATGCTGGACTATCAAGAAACTACAAAAAGTCGTGAATGTAGCCCAATCCATCACGCAAACCAGCCTCCCATCCATTGACTCTGTCTACACTTCCAGCTGCCTCGGAAAAGCAGCCAGCATAATTAAGGACCCCCACGCACCCCGGACATTCTCTCTTCCACCTTCTTCCATCAGGAAAAAGATACAAAAGTCTGAGTTCACGTACCAACCGACTCAAGAACAGCTTCTTCCCTGCTGCTGAATGGACCTACCTCGCATTAAGTTGATCTTTCTCTACACCCTAGCTATGACTGTAACACTACATTCTGCATTCTCTCGTTTCCTTCTCTATGAACGGTATGCTTTGTCTGTATAGCGCGCAAGAAACAATACTTTTCACTGTATCCCAATACATGTGACAATAATAAATCAGCTCAAATCAAGTATCAGGAACAGGAAGGTGTCTGGGCAGAATCGTTAAGGATAATCATGTGGTGGGAGCATTCCCAGCTAATGATCCCACACTTGCCAGCAATCTGCCCTTTGACACCCATCTTGTAAGAGGCAGCCTGAACCATCTGCCAATCAATTAAGGAAGATGGGTGGGTTCCTGAGGCTGCAGGCCTAATTGGCGGGAGCACAGTCATGCAAAGGTCACAGCCCCACTGGCAGAGGTGGGCACTATCACGGCAGGGTGCGTACCCCGAGGGCACCTCCATCTCTTACGAGATTTTTTTTTTCAATGTTGACCAGCTCTCTGCAGGGGAAATCACTCCACTGGGTGGCTGGTTGCCCATAGCTGAAGCCTACTGAGGCATCTACCTCCAGTTTGGGGGTCAGTGGGCAAACTGAAAGAGGCTTTGCGGATATCTCAGGCCGGCCCCTAGCGAGCCACCTCCAGGCACCTGCCAGGTTTTGGCCCTCAGCGGGATCCAGTTCACTGCTGGGAAAAGCCTACAACTGCTCATCAGTTTTTTAAAATTCATTCATGGTTCATGGGCGTCGCTGGCTGGGCCAGCGTTTATTGCCCATCCCTAGTTGTCCCTTGAGAAGGTGGTGGTGAGCCGCCATCTTGAATCGCTGCAGTCCATGTTCTGTGGGTTGACCCACAATGCCGTTAGGGAGGGAATTCCAGCATTTTGACCCAGCGACTGTGAAGGAACGGCCGATATATTTCCCAGTCAGGATGGTGAGTGGCTTGGAGGGGAACTTGCAGGTGGTGGTGTTCCCATGTATCTGCTGCCCTTGTCCTTCGAGATGGAAGTGGACGTGGGTTTGGAAGGTACTGTCTAAGGATCTTTGGTGAGTTGCTGCAGTGCATCTTGTAGATGGTACACACTGCTGCTACTGAGCGTAGGTGGTGGAGGGAGTGAATGTTTGTGGATGGGGGGCCAATCAAGCGGGGCTGCTTTGTCCTGGATGGTGTCGAGCTTCTTGAGTGTTGTTGGAGCTGCATCATCCAGGCAAGTGGGGAGTATTCCATCACACTCCTGACTTGTTCCTTGGGCACATAATTAAGCAAATTGGGTACCTGGTACTGTTGGGTGCCCTTCACGACGCTCCTCTGGTAAGATCGTTCGAAGGTGGGAAGATGCGGATGGCCAATCTGTACCCTCATTTCAAAATTTCCTCTCAGTCCCACCTTCAAGCCTGCCTTCGCTGGACTGGGAAGTTTCTGTCCGTAGAGAACATATCAGGACCAGGTCTGATGATGGGTCATCCAGACTCGAAGCATTGGCTCCATTCTCTCTCCACAGATGCTGTCAGACCTGCTGAGATTTTCCAGCATTTTCTGTTTTTGTTTCAGATTCCAGCACCCGCAGTAATTTGTTTTTATGCCAGGACTTCAATGCCTTAGTGGCTCATCCAATTGACTTAAGTTTCATGCTCATTTGCTAAGGGTGTTAAGAAGTTCTTTGATGTAACAAATAAATGCTGTAATTTTTTAGAATTACAGTGAGCATGACGGTGGGACTTGGGAAATGGAAGGGAATGGGGTAAGTAAAGAATGTGGAAGCAACAAAGAGATTGAGGTGTATGAATAGAAAGTGCAAAGTGTTTCTGAAGATCCAAAGTTATTGGGTTAAATTTTCTGGTGGACCGTCCAGATCCACCAAAGATGACCCTCCGCACCCCCCCCGCCCCCACCTGCAGCCCCCCCCCCCCCCACACAAAGCGGGGCTTCCTGTGGTGGGAGGGACGAGCCACGCAAAACAGAGGGTAATGGTCGAAGGGTCTTTTTCCGGCTGGAGGTCTGTGACCAGTGGTGTTCCGCAGGGCTCTGTACTGGGACCTCTGCTATTTGTGATATATATAAATGATTTGGAAGAAGGTGTAACTGGTGTAATCAGCAAGTTTGCGGATGACACGAAGATGGCTGGACTTGCAGATAGCGAAGAGCATTGTCGGGCAATACAGCAGGATATAGATAGGCTGGAAAATTGGGCGGAGAGGTGGCAGATGGAGTTCAATCCGGATAAATGCGAAGTGATGCATTTTGGAAGAAATAATGTAGGGAGGAGTTATACAATAAATGGCAGAGTCATCAGGAGTATAGAAACACAGAGGGACCTAGGTGTGCAAGTCCACAAATCCTTGAAGGTGGCAACACAGGTGGAGAAGGTGGTGAAGAAGGCATATGGTATGCTTGCCTTTATAGGACGGGGTATAGAGTATAAAAGCTGGAGTCTGATGATGCAGCTGTATAGAACGCTGGTTAGGCCACATTTGGAGTACTGCGTCCAGTTCTGGTCGCCCCACTATCAGAAGGACGTGGAGGCGTTAGAGAGAGTGCAGAGAAGGTTTACCAGGATGTTGCCTGGTATGGAGGGTCTTAGCTATGAGGAGAGATTGGGTAAACTGGGGTTGTTCTCCCTGGAAAGACGGAGAATGAGGGGAGATCTAATAGAGGTGTACAAGATTATGAAGGGGATAGATAGGGTGAACGGTGGTAAGCTTTTTCCCAGATCGGAAGTGACGTTCACGAGGGGTCACGGGCTCAAGGTGAGAGGAGTGAAGTATAACTCAGATATCAGAGGGACGTTTTTTACACAGAGGGTGGTGGGGGCCTGGAATGCGCTGCCAAGTAGGGTGGAGGAGGCAGGCACGCTGACATCGTTTAAGACTTGCCTGGATAGTCACCAGAGCAGCCTGGGAATGGAGGGATACAAACGATTGGTCTAGTTGGACCAAGGAGTGGCACAGGCTTGGAGGGCCGAAGGGCCTGTTTCCTGTGCTGTACTGTTCTTTGTTCTTTGTTCTTTAAAACGCCACAGACATTGGTGGGACTGGAAAATCCGTCTCTGCTGCTGGAAGACACCTGCTGGGGACGGCCGAAGAATCCCACCCTTTGCCTCTCTTTGTGCCTGGTCTATGCCACGCCATTGAGATTGTCACTCGACGACTGTTCGGGCCCGACTTAAAGGAGTTGAAGAAAAAGAGCAGTGATCTCCCCCTGTCTGCGTGGGTTTCCTCTGGTTTCCTCCCACACTCCAAAGATATGCGGGTGAGGGGGATTAGCCGTGCTAAATTGCCCCTTAGTATCCAAAGATGTGCAGGTTGGGTGGATTGGCCATGCTAAATTGCCCCTTAGTGTCCAAAGATGTGTAGGTTAGGTGGATTGGCCATGCTAAATTGCCCCTTAGTGTCCAAAGATGTGCATGTTAGGTGGATTGGCCATGCTAAATTGCCCCTTAGTGTCCAAAGATGTGTAGGTTAGGTGGATTGGCCATGCTAAATTGACCCTTAGTGTTCAAAGATGTGCAGGTTAGGTGGATTGGCCGAGGTGAATTGCCCCTTCGTGTCCAAAGATATGTGGGTTAGGTTGATTGGTCATGCTAACTTGCTCCTAAGTGTCAGGGATTAGCTTGGATAAATGCATGGGATTGTGTGGATAGGGCCTCGGGGCGGCGGGGGGGGGGGGGGGGGGGGGGGGGATTGTGGTCGGTGCAGACCCGATGGGCCGAATGGCCTCCTTCTGCACTGCAGGATTCTCTGATTCTAAGAATCGTTCCACCTTTGGCGGCCATGTTTTCAGCCACGTTGCCCCTGCGCTCTGGGGTTCCTCCTCACTTCCTCTCCCTCTCCTTCTGTAAGACACTCCTTGAAGCCTCCCAGGCTTTTAGTCACATGTACCCATATCGCCTTAGAATCATCTAAACCCTACAGTGCAGAAAGAGGCCATTTGGCCCATCGAGTCTGCACCGACCACAATCCCACCCAGGCCCTACCCCCATATCCCTACATATTTACCCACCAATCCCTCGAACCTACACATCTCAGGACACTAAGGGGCAATTTTAGCATCGCCAATCAACCTAACCAGCACGTCTTTCGGACTGTGGGAGGAAACTGGAGCACCCGGAGGAAACCCACGCAGACACGGGGAGAATGTGCAAACTCCACACAGACAGTGACCCAAGCCGGGATTCGAACCCAGGTCCCTGGAGCCTTATGTGGCTCAGTGTCAAATTTAGTCTGATGATGCTCCGGAGAAGCGCCCAGGAATGCGGTTACTTCATGGATGGTGCTATATAAATGCAGGTTGCTGTCGGGCACAAAAGTTAAATGAGCACAGCACGGTTGGGAGAAATCATCCTCAGTATCAGACATTCAAATAAGTTTAACATCTAGAAAATATGAAATTGGATGCAGTTTATTAAGCATGGAGACACTTCAAAGCAAAACTCATTGCTTTGCAAAGCAGGCTGGAATTTAAATAAAGTACAGGATCTTTGCTAAAGTCCTTCAGGGATTGTTTCATATTGAGGTCGTACACAGCCTCCCCACTCTGTGTAGCTGCTGCCTCAAGAGGGGACTTCAAAGCCCTCTGCAAGCTAATCTCGACAAGCCTCTCCGAGTGAGTTGCTCACAGGTCCAGCCTCCTTGTTTCCATTGGGAACCGTGGATTTGATTTGCAACAAGTGACCAGAACCGTGCTGTCTGCAGCGGGCATGATTTCCAAATGGCTTGACTGTTCTTGTGCAGAACAGGGGTAAAAGAATAAATTAATTGGCCTGAGGTGATAAATCTCAAATCATTCCCACTTCATTCGGCCTTTGAGAATTGGCGTTACATTGAATTTTACAACAGGAGGTTTGACCAAGTGCATCCATGCTGGCATTAGCGCTTCCTCCTCTTCATCTCACCCCATCACCATAAAATCCCTACAGTGCAGAACCCATCGAGTCTGCACCGACCACAATCCCACCCAGGCCCTATCCCCGTAATCCCATACATTTACCCTGCTAATCCCCTTGACACTAAGGGGCAATTTAGCATGGCCAATCCACCTAACCTGCACATCTTTGGACACTAAGGGGCAATTTAACATGGCCGATCCACCTAACCTGCACATCTTTGGACACTAAGGGGCAATTTAGCATGGCCAATCCACCCTAACCTGCACATCTTTGGACACTAAGGGGAAATTTAACATGGCCGATCCACCTAACCTGCACATCTTTGGACACTAAGGGGCAATTTAGCATGGCCAATCCACCTAACCTACACATCTTTGGACACTAAGGGGCAATTTAACATGGCCGATCCACCTAACCTGCACATCTTTGGACACTAAGGAGCAATTTAGCATGGCCAATCCACCTAACCTACACATCTTTGGACACTAAGGAGCAATTTAGCATGGCCAATCCACCTAACCTACACATCTTTGGACATGAAGGAGCAATTTAGCATGGCCAATCCACCTACCTGCACATCTTTGGAGTGTGGGAGGAAACTGGAGCACCCGGAGGAAACTCGTGCAGACTCCTCACAGACAGTGACCCAAGCCGGGAATTGAACCCAGACCCCTGGTGCTGTGGGGCAGCAGTGTTAACCACTGTGCCACCGTGCCACCCTGGGTGAAGCAATGATTCCAATTGCTGCCTCCTCACCTCTTGGACCCAGGGTACACGTCAGCTCAGTTTCATCTTTGTGAATTTTAAAATGTATTTGTTCATGGGACATGGGCGTCGCTGGCAAGGTCAACATTATGTTGTCCATCCCTAGTTGCCCTTGAACTGAGTGGCTTTCTCGGCCATTTTAGAGGGCAGTTGAGAGTCAACCACATTGCTGTGGCTCTGGAGTCACATGTAGGCCAGACCGGGTAAGGACAGCAGATTTCCTTCCCTAAAGGACTTTACTGAGTGGGTTTTTACAACAATCAATGATAGTTCCAGGGTCACCATTACTGAGACTAGCTTTATAATGCAGATTTAGTTAATTGTGGGCTGCACGGTGGCACAGTGGGTTAGCACTGCTGCCTCACAGCGCCAGGGACCCGGGTTCAATTCCCAGCTTGGGTCACTGTCTGTGTGGAGTTTGCACATTCTCCCCGTGTCTGCGTGGGTTTCCTCCGGGTGCCCCGGTTTCCTCCAACACTCCAATGATGCACGGTTGATTGGTCATGCTAAAATTGACTCTTGTGTCAGGGAGATTAGCAGGGTAAATATGTGGGATTATGGGAATAGGGCCTGGGTGGGATTGTGGTCGGTGCAGGCTCGATTGGCTGAATGGCCTCCTTCTGCACTGTAGGGATTCTATGATTCTATGAATTAAAATTCCACCAGTTGCTGTGGTGGGATTTGAACCCGTGTCCCTAGAGCTCTTTCTGACATTGCAGACTCTTCAGCCACTGGCTTTCAATCCAGTTCCCAATAGCCACAAGCTGTGTTGGTCTTGTGACATTGTCACTGTTCTTGCACTGAGAGGTCAGGACCAGATGCATGATGGGAGAGAAAACAATGCTAGGCCAGAAGAGGGCACTGCAGGAGGCTGTTTTACTGGCTGTGACAGAGCCGGAACCTTCCATTCTGGAATCCAGGGTCAGTGTCGGGCGTGGAATTGAGAATGATTTCCACTGGGGTGATCACGTGCGCTCAATCTTGTGCCGTTCAACCTATGTACCCTGAGTGATGGAATTCATCCATTACCTCACGTTACCTCACGGGGGTCAAAGGTCCGGGTGCCATATTTTAAAGGGTACCTGGACAGGCTCTACTATCCCTTCCACCATCACCCAGCCACTGCTCCACCCTTCCCTGCTAACCCTTCCTTGATCACCCTCCACACAACGTGCACCGTCACCTCCCGATCTCAAACATAGACTGGCATTTACAGACACTCCCCACCCAAAGGGGAGAATGTAGCAGCAACTCACCATTAACCATTGGAGAAGTCTACCTCACCAGGTACACACCACTTAAGGTGCAGTTGTGATTATGAAGGTTCTAATTTCTCACCGATGGGAAAATTGAGGGCGGCACGGTGGCACGGTGGTTAGCACTGCTGCCTCACAGCGCCAGGGACACGGGTTCGATTCCCGGCTTGGGTCACTGTCTGTGTGGAGTCTGCACGTTCTCCCCGTGTCTGCGTGGGTTTCCTCCGGGTTCTCCGATTTCCTCCCACAGTCTGAAAGCCATGTGGGTTAGGTGCATTGACCCGAACAGGTGCCTGGCGACTAGGCGAATTTCACAGTAACTTTATTGCAGTGTTATTGCCCGCGGTTGACCCATATCCCTCTCTTCCCATCTTACCCATGTAACTGTCTAAATGCTTTTTAAAAGACAAAATTGTACCCGCCTCTACTACTACCTCTGGCAGCTCGTTCCAGACACTCACCACCCTCTGTGTGAAAAAATTGCCCCTCTGGACACTTTTGCGGGCAATATAAGCCTTACTTGTGACTAATAAATAAACATTACATTTAATTTGGAGGAGGAACTTTATTCAGGACATCTTTTGAATTCGATGGTCAGCCATGATTAAAACGAATGGCGGGAACAGGCTCGAGGGGCTGAATGGCCTACTTATGCTTCGAGTTTCTATTCCAGCGAGGTGGCCTTTTAATGAACCTGCAGCCAAAGGTGCCGGGGCCCATGGTTTCAATCTGTACGGCATGCCAGTGTATGCAAAGGAGGTTCCTGACATTATTCAAAAGAAGCTCGACCCATCTTTAAACCTCCTTGAAAGTCCCGTGGACAGAATCGCTCATGTCCATCCCGCTGTTAGGAAACTGAATGTTGGCCTCACGCCAAAGTTCCCCCACCCGCCAAGCTTCTGCTGCCAGTGCGCCCTGAAGGTTCCACCCAGGGAGTCTCGTGGATGGATAGGCAATGCATGTTGAAAACATGGGCCCCAGCACCTCTGGCTGAAGCATGTATAACCTGTCAGGCATGTATTGCCACTGTCAACCAGTCCTATTCTCTTATCTTCTACCCAGCACAAGCATCTTCACCACACAGTTTCCAGTGGTTTGGGAAAGTGGTTCCTCATCACCTTCTCAGGGCTCCAAGGGATGGACAATAAATGCTGGCCTTGTCCACATTCCGAGGATCAATTTCTAAACTAAAAACTGGAAGCTTGAATGCCTTTCACAGTCAGGCTGAAGTATGATGCAGGTCTGAATCTCCAAATAATCATCTATTCATAAATCAGTTCTGGTCACCCTATTATAGAAAGGATATTATTAAACTAGAAAGAGTGCAGAAAAGATTAACTAGGATGCTACCGGGACTTGATGGTTTGAGTTATAAGGAGAGGCTGGATAGACTGGGACTTTTTTCTCTGGAGCGTAGGAGGCTGAGGGGTGATCTTATAGAGGTCTATAAAATAATGAGGGGCACAGATCAGCTAGATAGTCAATATCTTTTCCCAAAGGTAGGGGAGTCTAAAACTAGAGGGCATAGGTTTAAGGGGAGAGATACAAAAGGGCCCAGAGGGGCAATTTTTTCACACAGAGGGTGGTGAGTGTGTGGAACAAGCTGCCAGAGGTAGTAGTCGAGGCGGGTACAATTTTGTCTTTTAAAAAGCATTTAGGCAGTTACATGGGTAAGATGGGTATAGAGGGATATGGGCCAAACGCGGGCAATTGGGACTAGCTTAGGGGTTTTAAAAAAAAAGGGCGGCATGGACAAGTTGGGCCGAAGGGCCTGTTTCCATACTGTAAACCTCTATGACTCTATGACTATGACCAGAAGAAATAGGAGTAGAATTAGGCCATTCAACCCATCGAGTCTGCTCCGCCATGGCTGGCATGATTTTCATTCCCATTCTCCTGCTTTCTCCCCGTAATTCCTGATCCCCTTATTAATCAAGAACCTATCTATCTCTGTCTTAAAGACACTCAATGACTTGGCCTCCTCTGTGGCAATGACTTCCATAGATTCACCTTGCGCGTTGATAGAACAGGTTCCTACAGCACTAGGATTCAGGACGCAGCTAAGGTCATTTATGTTGCTGAACTATAGATAGAATTATCGAGTGACACAGCACAGAAGGAGGCCATTCAGCCCATTGTGTTTAAACCAGCTCTTTGGTCGAGCTATATCATCCACTTTCCTTCGCGAGTTACTGTTGAATCTGCTTCCACTGCCCTTTGGGTCAGCGCATTACAGATCACAGCAACTCGCTGTGCGAAAAAAAAAAGTTTCCTCACGTCGTCTCTGATTCTTTAGCCAATCACATTGAATCGGTGTCCTGTAGTTACCAAGCCTCTGCTAAAAAGAAGGCACAAGCATTCCACAACCAGATGACACAGAGTTAAAGGCGACAAGAAGTGACCAGAAACTCCGCATTTGTCACCTGATAGGAGGAGTACAGAAAAAGATCTGGGAGCTAGCTACTACTGGAACTAATCCCAACCAAATAAAACTGAACCCGTACATAAAGGACCAGTGATCTGACAAGAGTTAAAGACTTTCATCAGCTGGAATTTGACTTGGTCACCACAGAGCAGTGGATCTGAAAACTATATATCCAGTCTCTCACGTATATTTGAGGGAAATAACTTGGGTGGCACAGTGGCACAGTGGTAAGCACGGTTGCCTCACAGCGCCAGGGACCCAGGTTCAATTCCGGCCTCGGGTCACTGTCTGTGTGGAGTTTGCACGTTCTCCCTGTGTCTGCGTGCGTTTCCTTCGGGTGCTCCGGTTTCCTCCCACAGTCCAAAGATGTGCGGGTTAGGTGCATTGGCCATGCTAAATTGCCCCTTAGTGTCCAAAGATCTGCAGGTTAGGTGGATTGGCCATGCTAAATTGCCCCTTAGTGTCCAAAGATGTGCAGGTTAGGGGGATTGGCCATGCTAAATTGCCCCTTAGTGTCCAAAGATGTGCGGGTTAGGTGCATTGGCCATGCTAAATTGCCCCTTAGTGTCCAAAGATGTGCAGGTTATGTGGATTGGCCATGCTAAATTGCCCCTTAGTGTCCCAAGATGTGCAGATTAAATTAGCCATGCTAAATTATGCTTTCGTGTCCACAGGTATACAGGTTAGGTGGATTGGCCATGCTAAATTGCTCCTTAGTATCCAACGATGTGCAGGTTAGGTGGATTGGCCATGCTAAATTGTCCCTTGATGTCCAAAGATGTGCAGGTTAGGGGGATTGGCCATGCTAAGTTTCCCCTTAGTGTCCAAAGATATGCTGGTTAGGTGGATTGGCCATGCTAAATTGCCCCTTAGTGTCCCAAGATGTGCAGATTAGATTAGCCATGCTAAATTATGCTTTCGTGTCCACAGGTATACAGGTTAAGTGGATTGGCCGTGCTAAATTGCTCCTTAGTATCCAACGATGTGCAGGTTAGGTGGATTGGCCATGCTAAATTGCCCCTTAGTGTCCAAAGATATGCAGGTTAGGTGGATTGGCCATGCTAAATTGCCCCTTAGTGTCCCAAGATGTGCAGGTTAGGTGGATTGGCCATGCTAAATTGCCCCTTAGTGTCCAAAGATGTGCAGGTTAGGGGGATTGGCCATGCTAAATTTCCCCTTAGTGTCCAAAGATGAGCAGGTTAGCGGGATTAGTGGGGTAAATATGTGGGATTACGTGGATAGCGTGTGGGTGGAATGCTCTGTCGGAGAGTCGGTGTAGACTCGTAGGGCTGAATGGCCTGCTTCTGCACTCAGCCTGCCTACAGTCAGCCTGGTTCCCAAAACTCACTGTTGTAAAAATGGAGGACACAGGTTCATTATTTGTGGTGTTGGCTGGTCCAGTTGATGAAGATATGTAAACTCGGTGTTCAATTCTGGGCATCGCACTTCAGAGAAGTGTCAAGATGCGGAGGTAATACAGAGGAGATTTATCAGAGTGGCACCAAGAATGAGGGACTTCAATGATGCGAGAGACTGGAGAATCTGAGATTTTCCCTCTGGGATCAAAGAATGTTAAGGAGTGATTTATTAGTGATGTTCAAGATCATGAGGAGTTTTGAGTCGTTCTGGAGAGTAATTGTTTCCAGGTACAGGAATGTTGGGAACCAGAGGACATTGGTTTAAGGTAATTGGTAAAAGAATGAGAAGGGACAGGAGGAATGTAGACAATGAGTTGTTGTGACCTGGAGTGCACTGCCTGGGCACAATCTTGTGAAGGCGGCATGGAACTGCTTTCGGGAATGCCTGATGCTGGCACTTAGGAGGCCAGCGATGGGCGGACCAGGGATCCCTAAGCCGGGCACCCTGCCCGCCGAGAGCTGCCAGCCAATCAGAAGCAGATAGTTCTTTCGTACTCAGGTGCTCCACCAGGGAGGCAGTGGCTGCTGCTGGTACTACACCCACCAATGGTCTCGGATCGAGGTGGGGCCCAAGCCCAGGTGGGCGATGGCAGGAAAGTGGTGGTGGAGTCCACAAACACTCATGCCAGGGTTTGCTTGTTGTGCTCCCTGCATGGCAAGCCCATTGCCCGGTTAGTACCAGCAGTGGTGGGGCAAGAAGGTTGTCCATGGGCCTTCCCACTACGGGCTCAATCGTGGTAGAGGTGGGAAGGCGGTGGGGTCCCCACACCTCTCACATGCCCCCTTGACATCAAACATGCCATTGGGGAG
Organism: Mustelus asterias; assembly: GCF_964213995.1. Lineage (NCBI taxonomy): Eukaryota > Metazoa > Chordata > Chondrichthyes > Carcharhiniformes > Triakidae > Mustelus > Mustelus asterias. The sequence goes on along the minus strand of NC_135834.1, from coordinate 9,134,853 downwards.
GGCACAAGATTCCACCCCCTGCAAAGGTGGTGGAAGCAGATTCAGCCATAGCTTTCAAAGGAGAATTGGAAATAGACTTCAAAAAAAAACTTTGTGCAGCTATTGGGAAAAAGTAGGGGAGTGGGATTCATTGGATTGGTCTATCCAGGAGCTGGCAAAGACAGGATGGAAAAATGGCCTCTTTCCGTTGTGAATGATTCTATATATTGGAGGGCAGTGGGATTAAGAAAATCACATTTTCTGTGTAAATGAGTTTCCGCCACACTTCTGCTGGAAGAGTACCATGACTACTGTACTACTTTATCCCAAATATATCACGGATGCTCTCATTCTCTCCCTCCATCTCTCTTTCCAGTTCTAGATATAGCACTTGGGGCGAATGGGATCAAAGGTTACGGGGAGAAAGCAGGATTCGGCTATTGAGTTGGAATATCGGCCATGATTGTGATGAATGGCCTTCTGCTGCTCCTATTTTCTATGTTTCTATGTTAGCACGGCCAATCCACCGAACCTGCACTTCTTTGGACTCTAAGGGGCAATTTAGCATGGCCAATCCACCGAACCTGCACTTCTTTGGACTCTCAGGGGCAATTTAGCATGGCCAATCCACCTAACCTACATATCTTTGGACTCTAAGGGGCAATTTAGCATGGCTAATCCACCTAACCTACATATCTTTGGACTCTAAGGGGCAATTTAGCATGGCTAATCCACCAAACCCGCACATCTTTGGATTCTGAGGGGCAATTTAGCATGGCCAGTCCACCTAGCCTATACATCTTTGGATTCTGAGGGGCAATTTAGCATTCGTTACCACAGGAAGCGGTTGATGCCAAAACATTGAATGTATTCAAGAGGCGGCTGGATACAGCACTTGGGGTGAATGGGGTTAAAGGTTATGGGGAGAAAGCAGGATTAGGCTATTGAGTTGGATGATCAGCCACGACTATGATGAATGGCAGAGCAGGCTCGAAGGGCCGAATGGCCTCCTCCTGCTCCTATCTTCTTTGTTCCTATGTTTCGATGTCTATGTTTCTATGTTTCTTTTCTCTATCTCTGTCTCCCTTGTCTTATCATCAGTCTCTCTCTTTCTCTCAGTCTGTCTCTCTCTTGTCTCTTGCTCTCTGAGTCCTGCTTTCAGGACTCTCTGCCTCCCTGACAACCACCATGTAAATCTATCCATGCCAACACTGCCATCCTGTGGTGGATGATGTTAATGTGGCAGTGCCACCACTGCCACTCAGTGGCATTCAGTCACAAATGCGTCGATGGGTCTCATTTCCAGCACCGTATTTTTGCACCAACCTATGCAAAGAAGTGTTTATTTTCCATGTGGTTGCGTCCTGACTGGAAGGTATATTTTAAAAAGGTGGAGAAATGATGAGGCAGGGCAGACAGACAGCGACTGGTCAGCCATTGTAGCAGGACGGGGTTAAGGCAGCTGAGTTCAGTCCACTTTTACAAAGTACTTCCCACCAACTTCTGGGGATGAATGTCCACGTGGAGAGAGGCTCTCCCCCTCATATTGCTCAAGCAACAGCTTTACTGAGTCACACACAGGGCCGTATATTCCCCTTGGGTCTCGGAGCACTGACACCAGGTCCAAATGTAGATCAGAAGCCCACACTGTGTGGTAAACAGTCACTCTTTCCCTAGGGCAGCCAGGGTTGAGGCAGGCTTGGCACCCAGTTCTGGGTGCTGGGTGGGCAGCGTGCAAGCAGCACTAGGTTGCAATGGAAAGCAAGGCAGAGGATGCTGTCAAAGCTGACTTTTGCAGCCAGGTGATCACGGAGGATGTAGAAATACTGGAAGGCCCAACTGGTCCATGCTGAGCCTTCTCCCACCCCACCTCATCTCACCCCATCAACTTAATAACATGCATTTATATAGCACCTTTCATGTATGCCTCAAGTTACTTCACAAAAGCATTCACAGACTCATAGAATCCTGACAGTGCAGAAGGAGGCCATTCGGCCCATCGAGTCTGCACCGACCACAATCCAACCAGGCCCTATCTCCGCAACCCCATACATTTACCCGAGCTAGTCCCCCTGACACTAAGGGGCAATTTAGCATGGCCAGTCCACTAACCAGCACATCTTTGGACACTAAGGGGCAAGTTAGCATGGCCAATCCGCCTAACCTGCACATCTTTGGACACTAAGGGGCAAGTTAGCATGGCCAATCCACCTAACCCGCACATCTTTGGACACTAAGGGGGAAGTTAGCATGGCCAATCCACCTAACCCACACATCTTTGGACACTAAGAGGCAATTTATCATGGCCAATCCACCTAACCCGCACATCTTTGGACTGTGGAAGGAAACCAGAGCACCCGGAGGAAACCCACACAGACACGGGGGGAATGTGCAGACTCCACACAGACAGTGACCCAAGGCCGGAATTGAACCCGGGTCCCTGGTGCTGTGAGGGACCAGTGCTAACCACTGTGCATTATTAAACAAAATTTGATACCAAGCCATATAAGGATATGTTAGGGAAAATGCGATAGATTTTCGGTTTTTGGGGAGGCCAAGTGCAGACGGAGTGACGTCTTTTGCGGAACGCCTTCACTCAGGCCGCAAACATGACCCTCGACCTTCTGACCGTGTCGCCATTCCAATCCACCATCTTGCTCTCGCGCTCACATTTCTGACCTCGGCCTGCTACAGTGTTCCAGGAAAGCCCAACACAAGCTGGAGAAACAGCACCTCATCTTCCGATCAGGCACTTCACACCTTCTGGACTCAACGTTGAGTTCAGCAACCTCAGGCCATGAATGCTGCCCTTCATTTTGTATTTTCTTCCCCCTCATGTCAGTCTGTAACTTGTTCTCCATGTTTTACCTTCAGACAGCGCTGACTCCTTTTTCGGCAAACAACAGATTCTGCTACTTTGCTTTCAGACAGTGCTGACCTTTATTCTGCTATTAACACATTCTGCTACTTTGCTGTCAGACAGTGCTGACCTTTATTCTGCTATTAACACATTCTGCTATTTCACTGTTGGACAGCACTGACCTTTATTCTACTATGAACAACTACTCTGGACCAATTTGATTTGATTTCATTTGATTTCATTTGATTTATTATTGTCACGTGTATTAAAATACAGTGAAAAGTAGTGTTTCTTGCACGCTATACAGACAAAGCATACCATTCATAGAGAAGGAAAGGAGAGACTGCAGAATGTCGTGTTACAGTCACAGCTAGGGTATAGAGAAAGATCAACTTAATGCGAGGTAGGTCCATTCAAAAGTCTGACAGCAGCAAGGAAGAAGCTGTTCTTGAGTCAGTTGGTACGTGAACTCAGACTTTTGTATCTTTTTCCCGACGGAAGAAGGTGGAAGAGAGAATGTCCGGGGTGCGTGGGGTCCTTGATTATGCCGGCTGCTTTGCCAAGGCAGCGGGAAGTGTAGACAGAGTCAATGGATGGGAGGCTGGTTTGCGTGATGGATTGGGCTACATTCACGACCTTTTGTAATTCCTTGCGGTCTTGGGCAGAGCAGGAGCCATACCAAGCTGTGATGCAACCAGAAAGAATGCTTTCTGTGGTACATCTGTCAAGGTTGGTGAGAGTCATAGCTGACATGCAAAATTTCCTGTCTTCGGAGAAAGTAGAGGCGTTGGTGGGCTTTCTTAACCATAGTGTCGGCATGGGGGGACCAGGACAGGTTGTTGGTGATCTGAACACCTACATACCTGAAGCTGTCAACCTTTTTTACTTCGTCCCCGTTGATGTAGACAGGGGCATGTTCTCCACTACACTTCCTGAAGTCGATGACAACATCATTTGTCTTGCTAACAGTGAGGGAGAGATGTTTAGACCATAAGACCATAAGACATAGGAGCAGAATTAGGCCACTCGGCCCATCGGGTCTGCTCCACCATTCAATCATGGCTGATATTTTTCTCATCCCCATTCTCCTGCCTTTTCCCCATAACCCCCGGATCCCCTTATTAAACAAGAACCTATCTATCTCTGTCTTAAAGACACTCAATGACCCGGCCTCCACAGCCTTCTGCGGCAAAGAGTTCCACACATTCACCACTCTCTGGCTGAAGAAATTCCTCCTCATCTCTGTTTTAAAGGATCGTCCCTTTAGCCTGAGGTTGTGCCCTCTGGTTCTAGCTTTTCCTACCAGTGGAAACATCCTCTCCACGTCCACCCTATCCAGGCCTCGCAGTATCCTGTAAGTTTCAATAAGATCCCCCCTCATCCTTCTAAACTCCAATGAGTACGGACCCAGAGTCCTCAACTGTTCCTCATACGACAAGCTCTTCATTCCAGGGATCATTCTTGTGAACTTCATTCTACAAATGGCAGCTGATGCTAAATCAATCCTTCATTTGAAATCAGTGACTGGCAGAGTGTTGCTAACCACAGCTATTAAGGATAAAAGTGGGTGCCTGGAGTTAGGTCACAGATCAGCCGTGATCTCATTGGCTAAATGGCCTACCCCTGTTCCTATGATCTGAAAATTGGAAAATTCTAAAATTGAGATATTGCTCAAATGTGAGCTCAGGGATGGCTGGTGAATGGGATAATAATAAAAAAGAGGAATGTCTTTCTGTTCCTCTCTCCCTCGTGTCTCTATCCAGATTCTCCTTGCACCGAGATGGTTCACCTCACAGATCAGCTAGATAGTCAATATCTTTTCCCAGAGGTAGGGGAGTCTAAAACTGGAGGGCATAGGTTTAAGGTGAGAGGAGAGAGATACAAAAGGGTCCAGAGGGGCAATTTTTTCACACAGAGGGTGGTGAGTGTCTGGAACAAGCTGCCAGAGGTAGTAGTAGAGGCGGATACAATTTTGTCTTTTAAAAAGCATTTGGACAGTTACATGGGTACGATGGGTATAGAGGGATATGGACCAAATGCGGACAATTTTGTCTTTTAAAAAGCATTTAGACAGTTACATGGGTAAGATGGTTATAGAGGGATATGGACCAAATGCGGACAATTGGGACTAGCTTAGGGGTTTAAAAAAAAGGGTGGCATGGACAAGTTGGGCCGAAAGGCCTCTTTCCATGCTATAAACCTCTATGACTCTATAGCTACTCCCCACGGTACTGAGTTCCACCTTCTCACCACCTAGTCTTGATCATATTCCCATTACAACAGTTAGGTCCTCTCATCATTTTTAAATATATTTGTCTTCCTTTAACTGTAATGGATTAGTACATCAAAGGGAATAGAGCAACATTAACCACAGAGCAATATTCAGCCTCAGACTGGAAATGGATCTCATAAATTTTTATGAAGCTTGTTTCTTTGGCCTTACAAACACATTTTATTAAAGCCATAAATTAATAATCTGCGATATATCCAAAGAGAAAGAAATCAGACATTGCTTTTCCTGAGGTCCAGGTCTCCAGCTGAGACTTTGCTTGACATTAAATGATACTGTAAATCTTGCAGTGCCCTTGGAAATAGCTCCCCCTGGAATTGGAGTTTGTGCTCCAGTAAAATAGTTCCAGTTTAGTTTTCTCCAGTTGGGGAAAGAAAAGGGAGGGCTGTTTCTTCTCTGTGGTTAATGATTGGAGGAAAATAGCTTTGAAGATCAGAACGGCCTTCTGAGCTTAAACGTGACGTCCTATCACGTTTCATTCTGTGATCACTGGATCGCATATTCAGTCAGTCTATTCAGTCCTCACCTGCCTTCAAGGTTTATTCTAGGCTGCACCACACATGTGAGGGAGTCCAAAACCAGGAGACCATCGAGAGAAGATAACTGCGATAAATCCAGTCAGGAATTCAGGGGAAACCATTTTATTCGGATTGGTGAAATCACCAATGTGGGCGGCATGGTGACACAGCGGTTAGCACTGCTGCCTCACAGCGCCAGGTCCCGGGGTTCAATTCCCGGCTTGGGTCACTGTCTGTGTGGAGTCTGCATGTTCCCCCCGTGTCTGCGTGGGTTTCCTTCGGGTCCGAGTCCCCAGAGCATTAGTTGAGTTTCTGGATTAATAGTCGAGTGATAATACCACTCGGCCATCCCCTCCCCTCAGGCAGTTAAGAGAGAGCCGCATTGCTGTGGCTCTGGAGTCACATGTAGGCCAGACCAGGTTAGGACGGCAGATTTCCTTCCCTGAAGGACATTAGTGGACCAGGTGGATTTTTCCGACAATCAGCAGAATCTTAATTCCAGATATTTTTTATTGAATTCAAATTCCCACCATCTGCCGTGGCGGGATTCGAACTCAGGTTCCCCCAGAATATTAGCCGAGTTTCTGGATTGATAGTCTAGCGATAATACCACTCGGCCATCCCCCAAAAGGTACCTCAGTCTAAATTCCAGTGTAGCCTCCCCTCATAACTTACCCTTAGAATCTGAGTGTCATTTTGGAAAACCCACACGGCACTTGTTGTCAGAAAGTGCAGCTTTTCATATCCTTTAATGGTTGTAACAGTGAGTTTCTTCAAGAAGAATGAAGGTAGGAATCTGTTATTACAGCTAAGCAATAACAGCAAGAAATATCACTCTATCCCAGAGTCTACATTTTATTAAAAGGACAAAATACTCATGGATGAAATTGAGTATCAGGCAGTAATTTAATCTCAAAATCCAGATGGTTCTGACAAACCAGTTTAATGTGCACACTGGGTCACGGCAATCTCCTCTCACCTCGAGGACCTTTGAATCTAGACCCCAGATTAAAAAATAGAAAGGCTTGCATTTATATAGCACCTCGTCATTTCTCAAAGTATATTGAAGCACGTACTTTCAATCTCTTGGGACTGTTTAGTCGTCGCTTTTTTTCATGCTGCAAGACTCAGCGAGCAGACAAATTACTTTTTTTTTGCTTTTGATGGTTTTGCTTGAGGGATGACTGTTAGCGGGGAAACTCAGACAATTCCCTTCCCCTCTTTCATGTCCACCGGATCACTGGAACCTGGTTTTACACCTTCAGAAACCTGCACCTCCGACAGTGCAGCAATCCCTCAGTAAGTCAGGAGGCTGCAGGTTCAAGTCTCACTCCAGAGACTTGAGCAGATAATCCAGCCCGACACTCCAGTGCAGTGCTGAGGGAGTGTTGCAATGTCGGAGGTGCTGTCTTTTGATGAGTCATTAAACCAAGCCCCCCTCTCAGGTGGACATATGGTGGGATTGTACAGCCCTTCCCACCAGCAAGATCTTCTGGCCCTGCCGAAGGTGAACCCCCCCTCCCTGTGGCGGGTTCCCCAGTGGCAATATGTGATCCATGCAAAACACTGGAGACATTGGCGGCACGGTGGCGCAGTGGTTAGCACTGCTCCCTCACAGCGCCAGACACCCGGGTTCAATTCTGGCCTCGGATCACTGTCTGTGTGGAGTCTGTACATTCTCCCCATGTCTGCGTGGGTTTCCTCTGGGTGCTCCGGTTTCCTCCCACAGTCCAAAGATGTGCAGGCTAGGTGGATTAGCCATGCTAAATTGCCCCTTAGTGTCCAAAGATGTGCAGGTTAGGTGGATTGGCCGTGCTAAATTGCCCCTTAGTGTCCAAAGATATGGAGGTTAGGTGGATTGGCCATGCTAAATTGCCCCTTAGTGTCCAAAGATGTGGAGGTTAGGTGGATTGGCCACGCTAAATTGCCCCTTAGTGTCCAAAGATGTGGAGGTTAGGTGGATTGGCCATGCTAAATTGCCCCTTAGTGTCCAAAGATGTGTAGGTTAGGTGGATTGGCCATGCTAAATTGCCCCTTAGTGTCCAAAGATGTGGAGGTTAGGTGGATTGGCCACGCTAAATTGCCCCTTAGTGTCCAAAGATGTGGAGGTTAGGTGGATTGGCCATGCTAAATTGCCCCTTAGTGTCCAAAGATGTGGAGGTTAGGTGGATTGGCCACGCTAAATTGCCCCTTAGTGTCCAAAGATGTGGAGGTTAGGTGGATTGGCCATGCTAAATTGCCCCTTAGTGTCCAAAGATGTGGAGGTTAGGTGGATTGGCCATGCTAAATTGCCCCTTAGTGTCCAAAGATGTGGAGGTTAGGTGGATTGGCCACGCTAAATTGCCCCTTAGTGTCCAAAGATGTGGAGGTTAGGTGGATTGGCCATGCTAAATTGCCCCTTAGTGTCCAAAGATGTATGGGTTCGGTGGATTGGCCGTGCTAAATTCCCGTTAGTGTCTAAAGATGTGTGGGTTAGGTGGATTGGCCATGCTAAATTGCCCCTTGGTGTCCAAAGGTGTGCGGGTTCGGGAGATTGGCCATGCTAAATTGCCCCTTGGAGTCAGTGGATTAACAGGGTAAATATGTGGGGTTATGGGGATCGGGCCTGGGTGGGATTGTGGTCGGTGCAGATTCGATGGGCCAAACGGCCTCCTTCTGCACTTCTACTCCTTCTATGATTCTATGACTGGAAGATCCCGCCTGTTGTCAATGGTGAATTACCTCTGCCACCGGAAAACATGGAGAGGGTGGAAAATCCCACCCATCAAATATCCCACGGCACCATTTTGAAGAGGAGGAGAATCATCCCTGGTGTCCTGGCTAGTGTTTATTCTTTAACCTGCATCACTAAATCGGATAGTCCAGCCTTTATCACATTTTGTACTTTGTTTTTTGTTCTTTGTTGTCTTTGGGATCTTGCTGTGTGCAAATTGGCTGCTGTACTCCCTGCTTTACAACAGTGGCTAGGCTCCAAGTGTGTTTCATTGGTGGCGTGTCAAGGTGCTGTCAAAATACATTTCCTTTTCCCTGCACTGAAGTATCAGCCTAGATTACGGGCTCCAGTGGCATCTAGTGGGTGGCACGGTGGCACAGTGGTTAGCACTGCTACCTCACAGCGCCAGGGATCCGGGTTCAATTCCCGGCTTGGGTCACTGTCTGTGTGGAGTCTGCACATTCTCCCCGTGTCTGCATGGGTTTCCTCCGGATGCTCCGGTTTCCTCCCACAATCTGAGAGACATGCTGGTTGGGTGCATTGACTCGAACAGGCGCCGGACTATGGCGACTAGGGGAATTTCACAGTAACTTCCTTGCAGTGTAAGCCTTACTTGTGACTAATAAATAAACTTTACTTTACTTTAATGTCCTTTAGGGA